>NC_092862.1:104108376-104160330 GCF_032062135.1 Pyxicephalus adspersus | reverse complement strand
GTTTTTGGAAGCCCAAAAAAATATAAGACAGTGTCTTATTTTCGGGGAAACACGGTAGTAATCAGAGCTGCTGCTTCTTAAATATCACAACATTCATGGCATTTAGCAGAGACTGACCCTCAGCACTAGTCATGTGTGGACAGGAAGAACCCAAAACATGTACTGACAACATCAAAATCTATTGTGAATGTATTCCTGACAACACAATACTGCCAGCATTCCAATCTGCCGGCTGTGGGGGTCACAATACTCCCAGCACTTAGCTGTAATGGGAATAGTACGCCCAGCTTTCCATGCAGCCGTCCATGGTGGGAGTAGTAGTGCCATAATGCCATACTGACAGCCACTGTGGGAATAATACGCTCAGCATATTCGCCACCAGTTGTGTTACCCCCCAACCTAGATACATCCGGCGATACCTAATCATCCCTATCTACTCACTTTAGTCTCCCTTTCCTGGGGGGCGTCTGTGTCCTCCTCCATGTTGCCGAATCACTCCCAGCCGCTTCCTCTTACTTTCCACCGTCGTAAATTCGCGCTCATCGGTTACATCAATAAAAGGCGCCTTCCGTGTGCGCCATCTTTTTTTTTCCCCCGGGCAACGCGCATGCGCAAGGAGCTTCTCATTCAGTACTTTACAACGTACAGGAGAGAACATTACCGTGTTGGAGAGAGAATAAAAGCCACCATATAGGGGTAACTGTGGTTACATTACTAAGTGTGGGACGTTTATTATGCCAATAAATGTTAATATTCTTTATAAAATTAAACACGTCACATAAGCATTTTACACATGCTGTATAATGGCCCCTTAATGAAAACTGCAAAAATACAGCTGATAAGCAAACATAGACAAAGCTTTGTGCAAATGTTGATTTTCTATTAAAAAAAACTCTACAATTCCTGTTTAAAGGCCACATTACAATGTCAATATTGTACCATGGGTACAAAGCAATGTATGGCTGGTGATATAATTAATAATGTTGTTACTGAGATTTGATGTTTGCAGCTATAGCTCTCTATTTACCCTTTCCAATCATTTTACCCCTAAGAAAATAGCTTGCAGGCTTTGGGGAAGCCCTGCTCAAACCAAAAGAAGTCAATTAAAAAATGCATTGTACATTAGTGGTCAGTGGAAAGAGGGCTCTTTAAAGCCCCGTACACACGCCCGATAATCGGCATCGGCCAGATATCGGCCGAAAATCTGCCGTGTGTACAGTCGGTGTCGTCCATCATCCGAACGACCGTCCTGGCGGATCCACGGACGATGGACGACGACCAATTCTAATGCAAGGGAAGGGGGAGAGCGCGCAGCAGGGTGCCGCTCCGTCGCTCTCCCCCTCCCCTCTCCATAGAGCAAAAACGGTGCTGTATGTACAGCACCGTTCATGAATCGTGCAGCCCCTTGTCGTTGGAAAGGATCGTGAAAGATCCTTTCCAACGACAAAAATTGCAAGTGTGTACGCAGCTTTACAGTAACGACCAAACACCCCTCCCTTACACGTGGTGCCCAGAGAATGCCCCCCTCACAGATAGCCTAAAGAGTTTTTATGTCAGGCTGACGACTAACAAGTGGCATTGCCCATCCAACTAAGCGATCACTGCTACTGGCAAGTCAATCAGCCAAAGAAACCCCTACTAACCTCTGTAGGAACCCCGGTTGCCTGCAAGCACACACCCTTGTATCTGTTTCAATGCCCAGCTCAATGCAAGTCACACAACTGGTAACATACCCATTCTAACGGCCCAACCCCATTCCCACCTTGACTGGGTACTTTATCTGTTGCATAAAAGCTGCTCCTGGATGCTCAGACCCCCTCAGTTCCTTCTTTCATTTAAAAATAGAAGCATGATCACAATATGACTTTTACTTTTCAACAGCCCATTCATATGTTACATTTTGGTCATAAAGCTTCCATCATTTTTAAATACCAAGATTTATTGTCCCATTGATACCAAAAACTATTGACCTGTTGGTATGCAATGCCTGATGCCCTTTCTATGATTTATCTGGATCACCCACCAATGTTTTGGAGATGCCACCAGGAACCTGGTGCATATCTCTAGGATGTCCAGGAAGAGATATCAAAACTCTTTACTCTGCCATATACTAAACAATGTATAGGTATGTATAACCTCTTATTGGAAGCAATTCTCTTCACCTACTATTGGACCACCCAACCTATTTCTAAGACCCCCTACCTTCTTTGATGTATTCCTCAAGAACACAGCCTAACTCACCCACTGGAGGAAATCGGGCTCTACTAACAGAAATGCATGCCATCATGTGGAAAGATCTTTACAGCCTCTAAGCAACTCTCGGAGCACTTAATCCGAGGATCAAAGGACAACCAATCCGTCGGCACACAAACAACCTCCCTGGAGAACAGAATGGATGCCTCTACCAGGGTCCTCCTGCTCGCTCATACCTCGGATATAGAGGTCCTCCAAGGGGAGCTACAAAGCCTCAAAGCTAAACAGGAGGATGGGGGGAATCGGGCAAGGCGCAGTAACCTTCGAATTAGAGGCACTCCAGAAAGCGTTGAGGACCTACAAGGTACTGTAATGGCTCTATTCCAAGTATTGCTACCTGTCATTCCTGTCGATCGCCTGGAAGTGGATCGTGTACATCGTGCCCTAGGTCGAAAAAGGTCGGATGGCCACCCTAGGGATATAGTTATAGCGATGTACTATTTTCAAACCAAGGAGTGTTAGGAGGCACTCTCTGGGCATAAGATCCCAGGCAATACCTCACCACAGGAGGGTGCGCAGCCTATTCCCTCCAGGCGGCTGCGCTCACGGTAGCACTGGGGTTGCAGGATTATTTGCCCTGTAGATTGCAGCATTCCTGTGGCTGAGGTTTCCCTCAGCATCCTCTGCACTGAGGCTGCACAGCTGAAGGGAATTGAGTTGTGTGTAGCTGATTAGCAGAGTAGTTCCTGTTAATCCCAGGCTGTCATTGGCTGCTGGGGCTTTATAGCCTCTCTGCCCCCTAGTCAGAGGTGCCTGGTATGGTGTCTGCCTTCTGTCTTACCTGTGTTGGAGTAGGTATGTGAGTTTTCTCTGTTACTGACCTGTGCCTGGTTCTGGCTATTCATTTGAACTCTCCCTGGACTGACCTCTGCTTGTGACCCCAAATTTATTTTTGCCTTCCCCCCTTGTACTTTGCTGGATGGACTGATTTCTTGTGTTTTTTTTTTTTTTTACCTTGGCTAGTTTTTGGATTTCCTGTCACTTCTTACCTTGGCTAGTTTTTGGATTTCCTGTCACTTCTTACTCTGCATTTGTGGCTCTGTACTCTGCATTGTTGGGCTGCTGGCCTATCTCCAGACACCAAGTCTGGGGGGCAACTGAGTGCTGGAAGACAAAACCAGTCTCCTGAGGCTGAGTGGGGGCTTCTATAGGCCAAGACTGTGGCATAGATTGGGGGATTGGTGTCTGGGGAATACCTGTATTGATCCGGGCCTTACAAGGTGTCTTCTCCAAATTGCCAGATAGAAGGGACATTTAACATTCCAGGGATCTTAGTACCAACGTTTTCCAGCTTTGCCCCCCCTTACCATATAAAGACTGAGAGCATTCAGCCCATTTCTTCAAGTCCTGCAGGAGTGTAAGATTTCCTATAGATAGGGGGGGGGTTCCCCTTTAAACTGCTCTTCTCGCTTCAGAACCGCATGTACCAGCCGGCCACGATCTTGGAATTTCAGGCCTAAATTCAAGCCCTGGAATTCCCTGTGCCAACTATACCTGCCATCCAAGACCCATAGGAAATGCAGAGGGCCATCCAGAACTTGGCTTCACCAACTGCAACTCAAAAAAATATTGCAACAGCTCTCAGCCCAAATCTTACATCTGGTCACTATTGTCACTGCTGCTGCACTTTAGCAACTGTCTGTGATATTTGTGCCTTTAGTTGCCCCTATTTAGTCGAACTCATGTAGTGAGTGCCACTACAGATCTGCTTTTCAAATAACACACTGTAAAGGAGTGTGATCCCTCTCTAGTTCTTTGATATATTTATTATGTTTATTCTTTTGATAATGGGTATGGATTTAATTCACAAATTTATCAGTATTGTGCCTGTACTCGTTCAGTAGTGGATTTATCTTTCAATAGTTTGGACTTTAGTTTCCATACCTTTTGAACCTCCTCCGTGAGGTTCCCAAAATATTTTCTATTCATGCTCTCAGGTAATGCCTCAGATACAATGTCAGTAATTCTTGGGCAGGCATGCCCCTGTACTATGGTCCTTTGGGCTCCTTGAAATATCAAGCACTGTTCTTATTGGTTATTATACATAGCTAGTTATATTATTTAGAGTGTTAAGGTGGCCTTCAAGTTGTGATTAGTCCAAATTTTAAAAGTACATAGCCCCCTTTTGGGTCTTCCAAATTAGTTATTTTTAAATATCTGCTACTGTCTACATGAGTTTCCATGACTCTTTGTTTTCCCCAGGTCCCATGGTTACATGAGATCGATTACCCTTACTACTACTAACTTTTCCTGTTCTCTTCCCAACTTCATCCCTCCGATCTTGTCTGTTTTTTTTTTTTGTCTTTTTTCCCATCCACCTTGGCATTGTTTCACTTTTACAGCTCTTCATACACATGATGGATGTCATTTAAACTAGTTTCCCTAAATGTCCAGGGCCTGATGCTGGTAAAACCTTCTTAAGGCATTCCAATACTTTAAATCCCTAAAAGTGGAAATTGTGTGCATCCAGGAGACCCATTTCTCCACATCCTTGACCCCAAAATATCAATACACTTATCTGAATTTTTACATGGCCTGTGCTGACCCAAAACAAAGAGTGGTACTGCTTGCTTTACGGAGGAGTCTCCAATTTCAATGCACCAAGGAAATAGCTGACCCGGAGGGCAGGTACCTTCTTTTACAGGGCTCTATCCAGGAAGCAGAGGTCACCCTCCTTACATATGGTGCTCCAAACACGGGACAGTTATCCTATGCGCTGACTCCAATTTAGCTAATGTAAGCAAGCGGCACCTCTATTCCAACAGTCACCCATGGCAGCTCACAAACGGGCATTAGACCAGGGGTGTCAAACTCTGGCCTGTGGACCAAAATCTGACCTGCAACGTCTTTTTTTTTTTTTTTTTTTTTCTCCCCTAAAGGAATCCTAAATATGAACTGCAGTTGACCTGCTGCTAAATTGAAATTGCGTTGCTACTACAATTCTGGTCATCACTATTTAGACCAGTGGGCTCTCTGCCTATGAGTGGCCCTGCATTGGACTGTTTTATAGATGAAAGTAATGCCGGGATTTGTAGTAGTTGTGCTATTTCAATGAAGAGGGAGTTCCAGTGGCGGGCCACTTATAAGATTTAGCTCCGCATTGGCTGTGTCTGGCATTTCCAGCAATCACCCCATAGCTACACATGGGGGGTGCCAGGAGGCTTTTGGAGTTACAGGGGCTTTACGTTTAGCGCAGGCAGATTTTTTTTTTTTAAGCATCTTCAATTTTTTTTCAATAAATTTCAAGGTTGGCTGGCAACTTTGTCTATTTTTTAATTTTTTCCCACTGTGTATTTGAGTTTGACACAACCGCATTAGACAGAGTGGCTCATGACACAAATCTTTGTTATACTGACCTAGGTGAGAAACAACTTAGGTAGGCCAGACAGCAAACAAATCTGATACCCCACTTGCTAGGAAGCTTAGATGTATGGAACCTTAAAGGTAACCCATTTTTTTTCTGAAATGTCGAAACAATGCTCTCACTGGCAACCCTCTTTTTAACTCTCTGAAAAAAAAGTAAAGCCATGGATCCACATTGCAAAATAATACTTGAGACAGTGGTTAAAAGGGGAATGCTATGATATTATCTATAATACTATTGGTCCCATATCTTTAAATTTGTTAAAGCCAGGGGATTCAAATTTTAGCTACTAATACTATAAGGGTACCCTGTGAAAGAGTCAAGTCTATACAATCCACAAATACAGGATATTATTATTAATAAACAGGATTTATATAGCGCCAACATATTATGCAGTGTTGTACATTAAATATAGGTTGCAAATGAGAGACAGTGACATAGGAGAGGACCCTGCCCCGAAGAGACAAAATAGTACTTGCCTAGAACTTCAGAAGTAGGACTAGGCTAAAATCTGTCCCTGACTCAGCTGGGGAGGCTTCTATTAAAGTGTAAGTAAACCCAAAACAATAAAATAACACTTACCTTCAATCCCGCAGTTAAGTCTGTCCGTCGGGAGGTTTCTTCTATCAGGTCCCGCGTCGTCCCGGTATCCGTCTTCCACCCAGCGCAGAGGGAGCACCAGGTGCTGCCATCTTCTCTCTTCTGCTGTGTTCTTCCTACATCACCGAATCTTGCACTGTTCAGGCGCAAGGGAAAGACTGCCGGTGGGTGCCCGTGCCCACTTTGTTTTGCAAAAAATTCTTTGGTGGCCTGTGGCTCTGGCTGGTCCATCCCCCCACGGAGTCAGGAGAAGGACCGTGCTGGGGGGGCGTACCGGCCATAGCCGCAGACTATGCCTCCCATATGGAATTGCAGGCTCAGGGCGGTGGGTGGGCTGTGTCTCTGAACACATCGCTCCCACTTTCCCATCGCCAAAAAAACATATTCCTAAAAACATATTCTAGAAGAAATCAGGATAAAGTTAGAAGATTCCCCATCAAATTTTCCTGTCTTCATGTATTTAGAAATTGCAGTGTAGACTATATTTACTAGATGAGCTCAGGAGGCAGTTCCATGTGTCCACATGCCTAGTAGAGTCAAGTACAGGGATGGGATTTTAGAGAACACTACTGCGCATGTGCAGGTTTCAGTAGGTACCCAATGTTTAGGTTGGAAACCCAGGCATGAGAAATAAAATTTTACTAACGCTACTGTGTATGTGCAAAATCTAAACCTGTGCATGCGTAGTTGGTTCCGGAGGTTCTTAGCACAGAATCGGACATCCAGCTTCTACTTCGTGTGAGTGAAGGAAGTGACCACAAATATCAGTGTTCTTTAGAACGCTGCCAGGGCAGTCAGGTGACTGCTAGCAAAGTAGAAAAGCGTTGAAAGAAGAGATATCTATTCATAGATTTTATGTTGGTGAAGAATTCTGCAGGCTCTACAATGACATACCTGCGATAGAAATTTTGTTTATTTTTAAAGAACCAGGTAAAGATTTGTAAGAACATTACTGGTAAAGAACAAGTCTGGCTTTTTTTGAACCCACAAGTACTCGCTTTATTTATTAGATGACAGATTGAGCAGCATTATAATCAGGAGTTCTACAAACTGTTAAAAAAAAAACTTCTAGAAAATGTAAAAAGGGAAGTGTAGTGACCAGAAATATTCTGATTGAACATAAAAAATGAATGCCTTATTTTTGTGTTTAGCCAGAAGATGGAGCTCCAGGCCTGTTTTTACAAGGTAGCAAACCAATTGTTATATTCTCTGCCTGATCATGAATTTTCACAGGTCTTTTTGTAAATATTAAGAACCATATTAATAAGAAAAAAAAAAGGTAGCCTGGCTAGTCTTCAAACCTGGACCCTCCTCATGTTATCCTAGGTAGGAACCTGGGGCCTATTAGATGTCAATGGGGCCCCAGTCTCAAATTTCATTCTCCTGCAGTGAAACAAGTGGAAAGCACAATTGGTTAATCCTGTGTACCTGATAGCAGATGTGATAGCTTATTTGTAATTCTGTTTTAAGGAATATGTAGAGAGAAAATAAACATATTGATAATATTTACCCAGATAAATATATAATTCTAAACCTTCAGTTGAATGTTAGAAGTTAGGAACACAGTTGAGCCTGCAATGAAACATTAAGGTCAACCGCAAGTCTTAAGTTAACTTAGTTATTTTAAAACTACAAAACTCTGCCACTATGTTATAGAAAAGAAAAGAGAATGGGTTTCTGTTACCATGTCCATGTCTTAATACACTCCAAACATCAGCATCCTAAACCTCATACTAGCAACGAAATACATTTATTAAGCTGAGCTGTTAGGGTGTCTATATACACAGTAAGAGGTCTATTTATAAAGCAGTGATACTGACATTCGACAACCTTCCCTGGTGGAGAAATTTCAAGGCCCAGGTGTGTTTAATGGTAGTTTTTGATTCTATACCAGAGAATGTTTGGTGAATGTTATATTCACAGATTTATAAATAGACTCAAAAAGGGTATACATTGTTCTTATAACACAAAGCACAACAAAAGAAATAATGAGCACCAAAGAGTTTACCCAGGAACATCAAAAAAAGGTATTGACCGGATTATAAAATGTATACAAAAATCTTTATACTCAGATTGCAGGGGAAATTGTCCCCTTGATGGCTAAACCTTCAATATTTCCAGATCACATCCACTTAGACAGAATCATAATGGCACATATAAAATCTGTAGTGGCGTCAAATGTATTGATTATTTTGTCCTGTATGTTTGCATATCCTCATATGTAGAGCGTAAGCACCTTACTCAAAGTTTTATTAGGGGACAAACATAATGTCTTCAGCTTTATATTTTAAACTATGTGTACCCTTAAAACCAGTCCATAAACAAACCTCATTCATAGGGGGAAAACAAGAGCTATATACTATTCTGTATACTTGCTCCTTAAAGTGTATTTTTGTGTCATAGAATTGAGATGAACCCCAGACACATTTCTCATAAAGAAACAGTTTGTTCCAGAAAAAAAATATACGAGTAATTGTGACCACATTTATTCATAGTCATCTACAAAATTCCACAGAATTACTGTCATTGGATTTTAAAGTGCCTCTCTGAGCCTGATGTGTCAGGTACACCTATACCACATGTAATCAGATATCAGGATCAGTCATGGAACAGATTTAAAGGGGGGACAGTGTTGGGGCAGGTGAAGAGGTTAGTCATATGTGTAGGGGATTACAATGGTGGAACAGATGTGCAGGGGGTTACAGTTGTGAATACTGTGCAGCAGGGGTAGAACAGTTAAACTCTATTGACAGTAATTTGCATTACTCTGGGCAAAACACAGGTTGGGCATTACATTAGTAATGGTAAATATTTCTATTATATTTACTATTATATATTATTCTATAATATATTCATTTTGTTGCACAGGTAGATCTTCTAGATCACCTCTCAGGGGTTGCCTAACCCTGATCTAAAAAATTAAAGGTAATGTGTGTGTGGTTTTTTTTTTTTTTTTTTTTTTTGCTTATATATTTATATGCTTCAAAACAGCTGCAATCTCTTTAAAGTGGAACTTTCAGAAAAAAAAGAACATTTGCTTACATTTACCTGTGAAAAGCCCTAGCCTAAGATCTGGCTTAACTCTTCTTTCTGGGGATCGCTGTTCTGTCTGGTGCAGTCATCTTCTTTTTTTCTGATTATTCTTCGTGTCACCTAAAAGTGTACTTTATAAGCAAGAGATTGGGTGGCTTGTAATCATCCAAATGTTAAGAAAAAGACTGATCTCACTGCGCATGTGTGAGTTTGAGCACTTTTTTTTTACATTACAGGAAAGCAACAAAATTACACATGCCCGACCTCCAGCAAAAGCATAAGGAACAACCCAAAGCCTTCTGGGATATGTGACACAAGTATCCGAGGAGGCTACAGGTTTTTGCTTCAGTGGCGGTAAAGATGGAAGGGGAGGGGATCTCCACAAAAAATTAAAAAACAGTAGTAAAACAAATTAAAAGAACACACATTTGTTTTTCTTTATTGCTTACAAAAGGAACTGATATCCAAGTTAGAAGACACTTACCATATCCCTTTAATAACATCAAAATATTAGAACAACTATGTAAACTATTCAGTGACTCTCCTGTTCTGGGCATTGTACATGTGTTAAAAAGTTCCTGGAGACCAAAACCCAGATGAGAAGTAATTCCAAGAAACATTCAAAGTATTTACAGAGGAAATGAATTATGTTCTGGTGGTTGAAGGTATATTAAAGAGAAGTAAGCATGAAATTGTGCTTTTCTATGTATTCCACAAGAATCTGTCCTCTTTTGACTATGGTTTCCACAAGTGCTTTTACTCCATGGAAGCCTCCTTGGCTTGTCCAGAATACGTGATCCATCTTCAAAGATCTTAATAGCATGTGGTGTAAACATCCTGACTTCAGCACTTGGACTGCTGATCTAGGATACCTAAAGGATAGCAAAAAAAGATGTTAGTCAAAGCAAGGTAAGAGTAATAATACTTTATATCAGCGGTCCCCAACTGAGCCACTAACTTTGGAGGTCCGTGGCTCTGGAAAAGGACCCCGCTGGGGGGCACACTGGCCAGAGCTGTAGACCATGTCCCCCTTATGGACACAAACCGCCCACTCTCCCATCACAGGCTCCGGGAGGTGGGCAGGTTGTGTCTCTGGAGTGGGTGGGTTCTGGCTTCATGACCTCATTATGGGGAAAGTTTCTTCCCCTCTAAGTGACACACGGCTCCCCAAGCATGCGTGGCCTGGATTTTGTGCATTTGGTGGTCCGTAGGTCTGAAAAGATTGGCTACCACTGCTTTATATGACAGTATTTCTGTAGAAATGGACAGTGATTGGCCCCTTTCAGCTGTCAAACACACAGTTAGCCTCTGCCAACCAAAACTTCGACTTCCTGACTAAATGACCTATGTAATCACCTGAACAAGACTACACTGACAATAATTCTCCTTGTGCCCTGCTGCAACACTACAAAAATTAAATGGATCAATGGGGATGTAAGACTGAGCAAATTGTTCCCCTGAATGAATATTCTTCAAGGATACTGTTTTGTAGCAGATCATTGGAGACTGCGTCTACTAGAAATGTTAGTCTACTAAAGTTACTGAATATTATAAGATTAGTTTTTCCATCCCCCCACCACCACCAAAGTATCAGTCACAGTGACTGCTAAAATCTCTATATTGCACACCTGTATACCATACCTGTAATAGCTCCAGACAGGAGGTATGCTAGTTCATAAATAAGCTTAATTTTTTGTCTGCTGCTCCCTGATAAATGTGCAGCACCCTACCAACCCTGGCAATGTGAACCAACTGTTGAATACCTGGATTGGCATCAACAAAACTGAGTTTGCTACACAATATTTGCTTTCAGATGAAATATAATTTTGATGACATTCACCACTAATTGATGCCATTTGTATTTTGCCGTAATGTGGATGGAACTAAATCTAAACCGTTGAAAATTCTACAATTAGGAGTATTTCAGCCAATGTGAATTCAACAATTTTGTATCAAAATCATTCTGCTCATCCCTATTAGGAACAAGACTAATGCTGTAAAGCTCACTGCAATTTTCTTACCTATCAATCCCTTGCAGGAGTCTAAAGTTAAGATTGTCCTCAGGGTGGTTTGATCTTCCAGCATTATCAATGTAAACCAATTTAGAAGGGTCACGATGACGGACCTATGAAAACAAAGTGAAGTTAGGATTGTATTTAATTGAGTTAGGCATATTTTTCTTTTAGTGATTAGAAACACAAGAAGAACCTTCAATAAATATGGGTATGTACATTGACCATCTTTTGAAACACACAACACACAGGCAATTTCTTTTTCTGATACAAAAACAATTTTCAGCGCTTTTAACAATGTAACACCAGAAACATTAGACTTGCCAAAATAATTATCAGTAATTGATACTAGTACCCACCAAAATGTGCACCAAGACAAGTTCCTTTGGGCTGCGACACTTGTCATGTAGCAGCTCTTCTACACAAGGCTCTGTAGGGTCTGGTCTAAATCCACAACAGTAACGGTCTAGTCGATCCTGAACCTGTGTGATCAGCAAAGTACAGAATAACTTTGTAAGGAGAGGAATGGTCTTTTTTTTATTGTATCACTAATAGTAAACTAAATAGTGAAAACACAACATTGATAACTTGTTAAAACTACTTTCATTAGTCATCTTTTAAAATCAAATAAGTGAAGGTTTAATAAACTGAATATGTATACGAAAATAAAATTTTCCTCAATCAGGGCTCTGTTTACGGGTGGGGATATAGACCTAGACAGTGCTCAAGCTGTGCTTGCTAGGCAAGCAAAAAAACCTTTGATGGACCAGAGTGATATGCCGCCTAATGTATTTTTAGGGTCATCAAAGGTCAGCTGCCTGGTCCTCCAGAGCCCCCCTGGCCCTTCTACCTTACAAAATGTGCAACGGCCCCAGGAAAGTTTTGCATTCTGGTTGGCCCTGCTCTCTTTTTCTAGTAGGCCTCGGCTCCCTAGTCTGACACTGGTTGTTAGTTTCCTACAAAACCTATAGAAAAGATTCGGCCATTAGTACGTTCATCCTTACAGGTACTTTTCAACAGCTAAAGCCTGGAATTTGGAAGGTCCTTTATTAGTGTTCCCATACTCATGAATCCATTGCTTGAATATAGACTGACAATAAAGATGTATCAAGTGATGGACAATTACTTAGTCTTTGTTTTTACTATAGGAAAGTGCACTGCCATTTTTTATACTGTAATGCCCAGCAGTGAACAGCCGCCTGCATGGTTGTCTGCTGTGATGTTGACCCCAACTAATACACTAAATGGTGCTACGCTCAAAAATGGACCGAAATGCATGCAGCAGTGTGTTGTGAGAACTGACTGCATCACATTGCATAAGTAGGAACATCAGACATTGCTGTCTATGGAATATCTGATGTCCTTGCACATAAAAGACAAAGATGTGACAGCTACAACTAATCTATGAACATTAAACATCTATGGGCTGGTACAAATGAGTAGTTTCTTACTTCCAGTTCAATTAAAGGATCAGCTTTAAGTCTGAATCAGTGACCAACCAATTATAAGAAACTGATTTTTTTCAGTTCCAGTCAAACTGTGTGAACAGTTGAATTGTGTATGAATCATTTATAACATCCAATTTGATTTCTGGACATTTGCATTCTGGAGAAAAAGGTCACTGGGGGAGAGTCCCATACACATACACTATGTTCAGTGTTTTGGGACTTTTAAAAAATTGATTACCAACTGATTATATAATATTAAGATTGGTCAGTCAAGCATGAACATAGCAGCAGATCTGCTCATGTGTACTAAGCCATTGAGTTGTAGAGCTACCATATATAGCAATATATGCAATCACCAAACCATAGGTAAGTAAAAGGGTATTTTTAGCAAACATCTGGTAAATCTATTTCCCCTTGCCACTAGATGGCACTGCTATAAAGAGCTAGAATAGTTCACCCAATTCAATGTCATTGTTTTGAAGGGGGGGGGGGGGGGTTATAAAATTTTAATATAAAATACTACATTCTGCCCTATCTATGTAATTACATAAATCATAACCCTATAGAACTGATTTATGTACTGTCAGTGTCTGAAAAATAGAAGCACATTAGCACTTTCCACTTGCAATCCTGCATAATTACTGTAGCAGAGATGTGAATTGAATCCTGACAAATCCTTTTTGCAGCTGTGATTGCTGGAAGCCTATGTTGTGAAATCATTCATACTAATACGTAACATTTTCCTGAAATATTACCAAAGCTGAAGTAGTCAACTTGAAGAATGGAGGAAAAAGAAAAACTTTGCCTACCCATCTTCTTCTGTCTTTTGAAACCGTCACTACTTCTCACCACTACATATCTCCCCTCTTACTGTTGTATATGTTACCTACTAGATTGTAAGCTCTTCGGGGCAGGGTCCTCTCCTCTTGTGTCACTGTTTGTATTCGTCTGTCATTTGCAACCCCTATGTACATCGCTGCGTAATATGTTGGCGCTATATAAATCCTGTTTATTAATAATATGTAATAATAACATATAAAATGTTATAGTATTTATGCATGCAGTAATTAAAGCTTCCCTTAAAGAAGAACTCCCTTTATATTTGAGCAAAAAGTTGTTTATCTGCTGATTCATGTTTGACATACAACCTAGGTGTCTTAAAGGAAATCATTACTGAAAGAAGAATGGGAGGGGTATTGCAGAAGGCAGAATATGCAGGAGTGTGCATATAGGTATGACAGCAGGCAGTCGGATTATAATTTATAATATGGATTATTAAGTAGGAAAGCAATATTGAGGAGGGTATAACAGTGAGCAACATGTGTAAGAGAGGAGTGCAGAGGGAATACAGTGAGCAATATGAGTGGGAGATAAATACAAAAAGTATGACAACAAGCAGTATATGCAGGTGATGAGTACATGTCATCATGCATCTTTAGGACTGCTTAACACAGTAGATAATCTTACATTCTGTACATTTTTTACTTGCACATGTTATTTTTTTAAACTGTTACTATTTTCTGAACTTTTAAATAAACGAGCAACAATTTCAAAGTGATTTTTTTACTACAATGTTTGTACAGTTTTTTTAAAAAATGCTGATGTTGCTAAAGGCTACACACAGAAATTGCAACTAATTAGACCCAGAAAATTTGAGTTTATTGCTCTACCTTTTTAGGAAGTCTGAGTTTCAAGTATCTTTAGAGTATGGCTGGGAGCTCTAAGAATGAATCTTTGACAGTCTGGACTGCAATGTACACATCATGAAATAAATGAAGCTTAGTACCAGGAGCACAGACAAAAGATACATGCTTCTCTGCACAGCCCTCTGTTTAAAGAGTGGTTGGGAAGCAAATAGAGCCTGCTGGTTTAGGAAGGCTGCCATACTTTAGACCAGTGAGCACACAAAATGTGTGTTTAACAAGAAATTCTCCCATAGCCGTTTTCATTGCAAAGATTCACAGGAAAAGACCATTTAGCTGTCTCAGGGGGAATGTACTGAAATGTGAATATTCAACAGATATATGAAATTGACCCAGTGCTGTGATAAAAGGTTGTTACCAACTAAAGTTTAGAAAGATATTAGTAAAAAAAAGATGTTTGATGCAATATATAGTTTAGTGCATTAGGTAAAATATTAATTAAAAAGTGGACTATTATAAGGAAGCCGTTAACAAATGTAATTTACAGCTGGTACCTCTCCCTCTTGCATACTACCTAATTTCTGAGTTAGTTTTTTGAAAAAAAAAATCTAAAAGCTAGAATACTTACATAAATCCATGGTCTTATGTCTTTTTTTTCTGCTGAGGAAGGTACTTTTTGGCCAGCGCTGTATGATGTGGGTACTTACTATTGGCTGTCAAGCAATAGGGTCCTCTCATGGTCCAGAAGAATGTAGTGCAATAAATTTGTCATGAAGAGATAAGTACAGACTGCAGTACTGTATCCACCAGTCATCAAGCAATGCCAGCAAAGAACATGGACAGTGTAGTTGGTGAGTTTGGTAAGGTTTCAGAAGATAATTTTTTCTCCAAAATCTAAGGAATGTGTGAAAAAATGGGAGAGGGTGCTGCTGTGCCCAGAGGTGGGCTTTAATGTGGTTGAAAAAAAAAGCAAAACTAATTGCAGTAGGTAGCTGGGAGCATAAGCTGCAAGCCTCAATTGAAAACCTGCAAGTCCCAAATTGCTGCAAGATCTTTCAAGTGAACCAGTTTCCAATAGTCAACAACATAACAGGTACACTTTATAACATGAATAAAAGTCAGTATGGGTGGTAGTGCACTGAGAGAAAGTACTGAATCAATCATCTAATAACAGCCAATATGGTTGACACCGATTTTCTCTCTCGGAATCTTTAAACATGGGGATTAAACATCAGCTCCTCTTATCAACTGGTACCTAAATAAAGTAAACACAAACTTACTGGCCACTTTATTAGGTACACCTGTTCAACTTGTAGTTCATCTGTTGGACATGTAGACATAGAGATGACCTGCCAAAGATCGAACTGAGCATGAGAATAGGGAAGAAAGATAAATTAAATTAATTTGAATGTGGCATGGTTGTTGGTGCCAGACGGGCTGATCTAAGTATTTCTGTAACTTGTGTTTTGCTGGGATTTTTTTGCACAATCATCTCTAGGGTTATTATTACTATCTTGAATTTGCTGTATATATTGTCTACATATTATGCTAGCCTTTATAAAGACCCTAGTCATGTCATTATCTTTCCCCCAGAGGAGCTCACAAGCTAAAGTCCATAACTTTCTAATATGTCATTAACACAGTCTAGTTTTTTTGGAGGAATAAAATGAACCTACCTGCATGTTTTTCAGGATGTGGGGGACCATATGTCCCAGAGAAAACCCACAGAAACACTGGGTAAACATACAAACCCCATTCAGATAGTGTCCTGGGTGAAATTGTAACCTGGGACCCCAGCACTGCAAAGTATAGAGCCACTGTGCTGTTTAAAGTGTTTACTGGGCATACATAGAATAGTCCAATAAAGGGGAAAAAATCCAGTGAATGTCAGCTCTTTAGCCTCAAATGCATCATTGATACCAGGAGGAGAAGGGCCAGACTGTAACAGTAACTTAAGTAACCACTTGCTACAACCAAGGTATGAAGAAGAGCATCTCAGAACACAAACTCATCAAACATTGAAGCATATGGGCTACTGCAGCAAGAGACCACACCAAGTTCCATTACTATCAGCTAAGAACAGGCATCTGAGGCTATGCCTTACATGGACTCACCAAAACCGGCAGGAGAAGATTGTCTGGTCTAATGAGTCTCGATCTGACGACTATTTACAGAGGGATAACACACCATGTTACACAGATCAAATCATCTCAGTGGTTTCAATAGATTGGAAATTTGTGTTTCCAGCACCTTGTTGAATCTAAATCATGAAGAATGATGGCAATTCTGAAGTTAAAATGGGTTCTAATCCAGTACTAGCAAGGGGCATCAGTGACCAGTGGATGAATATCAAAGAGGCATAACAGGACTACTTTAAAGATTTTTGACGGAATAATTATCCTAATGGCTTTTATCTGCAGGAGCAAAAACAATAATCCAACTGTGCCTTTAGGGAAACTACTGGAAATAAGATGATGCAAAGTTTACTTAGTAACTACTTAGTAGTTTCTGTAGAGCTCACTGATGAAACAGTCCAGAGGGAAACACTTAACTGAATAACTACCATGTGCTTTCTGTTTGTACTTAATGAACACAGACATTCTAGTACTAATCCTAAATAACATCATAGATGAAGTGGAGGCTTTGCAGAAATTATATATGTTTATATGGTTTAGAAAGAAATTCTACAGCTGTATACGTTAATGCAAAATTTAAAGAGAAACATATGCACTTGGAGATGCATCTATTGTTGTTGTTCCATCTAAATATGCATGTTATATAAAGATACATTAATTAAAAAAACACATGATTTAATGGCCCTGATTTAATAAAGCTCTCCAAGGCTGGTGGGGATACACTTTCAGGAGTGAAGCTGGGTGATCAAGCAAACCTGTAACGGATCTGGTCCAGAATTGAAAATATTTGCTAACAAAGAGCTAATAACTTTTAGGAAATCCATTCCAGGTTTGCTAGATTACCCAGCTACACTGATAAAAGTGTATGCTCTCCAGCCTTGGGGGGATTTGTTATATCAGGGCCAATGTCTTCACTATACCTATTGCAGCAACTGCAACTATGATAAAGTTCTTAACGTCCATATGATGATCAAGAGGCCTAAACTGCTACCACAAACTTATCATCTGCAGCTGATGTATAGAGACATATTTGAATTTTGAAGAAATGCTCCTGTCCTTTTTCTTTTAGAAAATAAATGACCGGGGTTAATGTTTAATGTTAACCTAAAATTTTCAGTTCACGTGTGTGTGTGTTTGGTGCTGGTAAGAACAGAAATAGTCTGTAGTACAAACTGAATCAATTATTTAACCCATATTTTTGGTGATAAATGCTTCACTGACACTTGTCTACACTTATCAAACTCATAAATTCATCATTGGCCTAAAGATTTTTTTTTAAAAGCTTATAGTTAACTAATATGATAGGATATAAAATATCATACCTGCAGGAGAAAATCAAACAAAGCCAACTTGCCCCATTCTGTGTGCTTGATGCCCACACATGGTGGAGTGTCAATAGGTGTGATAGAGTCTTTCATGCCACATTTGTGTTTCAGCATTTCCTGATATGCCAACCAGCCTACATCATGAGAGTTCTGGTCATTGTTGGTGTCATTTAAGTGTTTTATGTCTGAATCCCACCATACAATAGGCCTTGCAGCACCATTAGTATACTTATATGGCAGCAAATCACTTTTAAATATTCGAGCCACTGTTGGAAGGCTTCGATTCAGTCCTAGCACCCTGTCAAGGTGAAATGCCAACACCTCATATAAGTCACTGGGTCTTTTTATTATTCCACAGGACCCCAGTGTGCAATGATTCTTTTGCTGGCAATTGCTGTCTAGCTGGTTTTGACATAAAGCAACTTTAAGAACCTGTCCATGTGCAGGAATCCTGGACTTTTCGATTATTTTCCCCTCTAACAATAACTTCATCTTCTGCAAGTCATCAGAAGAAAACCACGGGGGAGAGTTTTCTAGGAATCCTTCAATTTTGATTTTAGCAGACTTTGAATGAAATTTTGAGCAGTCTGATTTCATATGTGTTTTTTGTTTTCTTGAAGTTTCCTGGAAAAAAACTACTTTACTGCTCAAGTTTTCGCGTCCCCCATTATTCACAGTGTCTGCTTTCGAGGCTGGAAAGTTATCCAATGGAACTTTATGTTCATCTGTCTTCTGCATTTCTGGCAAAACAAGGGAGTCATTTTTAACCATAATGTGCACTACACTTTTAGCATTTTGGAACAGCTTATTCTTAGATTTAGTAAAGATATTTGTTTGTTTCAGGTTCTGGAGATCCTTGCCAGCAAGGAAACCTTCCTGATTTTCTGTAAACTCTTTTACATATGTATTTACAAGTATAATGTTCTCTGGTATAATTCCCATGTGGTTTCCTATGATATGTGAAGATTTTTTGGACATTTTATCTTTGGTTTTATAATGGGTATTTTTCCTTTGTGGTTGCTTGCTAAGCCGTTCTAAACTACTCTTCTCCTTGCAGTCATGGCTACAGTTAATATATGTCTTCAAGTCTTGGCGGTATTGCTGCAGACCAGATTCCCAGCTTTTGTGGTCATTGCTTTGGTCAAAGTTAGGAACGGAGCTCAAAGCGTCAGCCCATAGCCGTTTGTGCCGCACAACTTTCCTGTGTTGTATTTTCTGCTGAAAATCAATGTTTTCACCTATATCTGCTGGCAATGCAGGAAAACTGTTAATTAGCACCAAAGAAAATGCAAATAGGAAGCAAATCCCAACAACAGGTCTCCTCTTCAAACGCATCCTTAGCCACAACCTCAGGGCCTAGAACAGAAAACAAAGATATATGACATATTTGTGCATTTAACATATTTCCAGCAATATAGCTTTATTTCATAAATGTTTGGAGAAGACTATTTTAGTATGATTTATAGTGAATGGTAAATGTAGCTGCCACTGTTTCATCTTTAACTAATGTTTCAAATTTAAACATCTACAGGTAGTCCCCAGATTACATACGAGATAGGGATGTAGGTTTGTTCTTAAGTTGAATTTGTATGTCGGAACAGGTACATTATTTTAATAAATGCAATTAGGACAGATGTTTGTCTCAACATATTATCAGACAGTGTTGTGTCAGTTATTGTAAAAAATCCCCACTGTGAGTTAATCACAAACAAAGCAAAAAAAAAAAAACTTTATGGAGCCTAGACATTCATTAACTTCTGGAGCAAGCTGTGCTTTGATATACAAAAAGAAACAGCTGCAAAATTTGTCTTGGTCATTGAAGAGTTATAAGATGTTACAGATAGCTCCAGTCTTAGGATCACCCACAGCATCAGCTGTGTTTAGCAAAAGCTTTCTTCTGAAAGTCATGCAAACTGCACCCTCCCCCCATCAAGCTTCCCTCCTGCACACAAGCAGCAAGGAAGCCCCGTTCGTATTTAGGAGTCGTCCAAATGCCATATGTCCTTAACTTGGGAACTACCTGTACATAATAGTAAATACATACTTTACTTTCATTAAAGCATTTTATATTTGTGATTTTTTTACATAAATACATTATAAGCATATTTACACTTTTAATAATAAAAAGGTCTTATTTATTAAAAATATATTTTTGATATTTTACAGTACTTCAGTTGTACCTAAAGGTAAAGTATTGTGGTGGAGAGGGAAAATACTTAGATGAGTTTATTTTCTGAAAGCAAAGGAGTAAAAGGAGGACTTTCAAGGCACCAAAAACCTCTACGTATTTTGTGGAACTCGCCCATTGTTCAGGACATGGTTCTACAATTAAAAATACATATACATTTTAAACAGATAAATCAATAAATCAATTTAACAACATAATAACAGTGTCTCAAACATAGTTAGATGAGTTCAAACATTTAATTCACCTTCATGTGTTCAATTCTATACTTTTCTTTCTGCTGTTGAGTCATGGAGATTTTGGGAGCTTCCATTTGACCTTTCATTGCACCTCTCCTATACAGGTATGTAAGAAAGTTAAAGGAATTTGGAGGAGCTCCCTTTTAATAAGTGCAGTTAGACCCTCAAAGGGAGTAGCAATGCTTTACATCAGGTCCTCCAAGCATGAAAAGCAGAACCTAGGAGACTGTCAATGTGAATTGAACAGGGGGAGCAACAGAGGGAAAGGTCTTTTACTTCTCTATCATGTGGGATATCATAGTTTATCCCTCTACTCGCATTTGTACAAAGAAGCTGTAACACATCTGATCAATTTCAATAAAGAAGGTTGGCATTTCCTTTTTGTGATTGGTCAATATGCCTATGGTGTCCCTTTGGTGCATAAGGTACACCAGAATGTAGTTTGACTTCTGTGAGGAACTTTGCTGTGTATAGGAAAAAAAAGCTTGGTATGTCTGCACTGGATATAGAAATTCTCAACAAACTGGTAAATCCTAAGGCTGCTCACTCCCTGTAAGTAGAAGGGTTGGCGGCAGGACACACCTATTGAAGAGTTATTTTATAAGTAAGTGCAACCCAAAGATCACATAAGGCTCCCCAAACAAAAATGTATTAAAAGGAAATTAGAGAACTGTAATAATTATACATTTTGTTCACAAACTTGCCTTAGACCAAATCAGGGGAATCTACAAGCATCCTATCTGATGTTTAGATCAGAAAATATTGTATGTAACAGTAATTTATATTATCTGATATTGTCTACCTAACTGTAAACATTTCAGCATATTGGCTGTTTTCAGAAACATATTAACAAGATAAAATATTTGCTCACAAAAGGACCTCATGTCAGCCACACCTGTCCCTCTTTGGACACCATTTTTTGTGTGCACTTTAAACGGAACCTAAACAAAGGCTTAAATGATATTTATTTACAAGCCACAATAAACAAATTGTTTAAAATCAATGTCACAAGGATTAGGTTTTTAAGTATGTTTGTGTGCTAAAAACAATTGTGAACTCAATATTGGGTAAAATTAGGAGAATTTATTATTTCCACATGTATTGCTCTGAATCCATGAAGATCTAAGAAACCTCTTTAGCTCAAAACAGGCTTTTTTTTCTCTGTATCTTGGCAGAAGGATAATGCATAACTCAAGCCAACAGCCAGAGCATACTCTTCTAAAGAAAAACTTCATTGTTCATTACTTGCTACATAAGGTCTGCAGAAACCATGAACTACAGAAAACAACCACAAATCCACTTAGGTTTTCCTATGATTTAGGTTGAGAATATATGGTATATTATTATGCTGCAATCTTTCGTATAACTGAAAGATGCATAGTACCTAAAGCAACGGTCGCCAACCGTGGTCCATGGCTCTGGCCGGTGCACCCCCCAGCAGGATCAGGAGAAGGAGCAGAGCCGTGGACCATGTCCCCCCGTATGGACACAAGTTTCTTCCACTTTGAGTGACACACAGTTCCCTGCGCATGCACAGTTCGGAGTCTGTGTATTTAGTGGTCCGTAAGTTCCAAAAGGTTAGCAACCACTGACCTAAAGGGTCATTTTATCGATTATATGTGGAGTGTGGTGGGTTGAATTATCTACCATTTACCTTTATTTTTAAAGGAATGTAAGCAAACCTGTACTGCAATGTAAAATTTAAAAACAAAAGCACTGCCATTTAGCAGATACCACAAGATTCCTGCTGATGCCTTTCTCAGCCAGAAAGGTCTTTTGTGCCAATGTTTGATTTCAGCTTTACTTTGATACTGGAGCCTGACTTTCCCTGATTATATGATTAGGCTCTATATTTACATGTTTAAAACGAAATAAAAGTTTGCTTTGAGTAGCAAGTTTTTTCCATTATACTTTTTGGTTTGGATTCTACCCAATGGTTGTTACTAATCTTCCTATTGTGCTCTCAGTTATATAAGTAAGTTTAACAAGAAGAGATATGGCTTATAGCTGTTCAAGGACCTGGAAGCTCAAAGACAGAGGACGCCCAATAAAATCTTCATGGGCCAGCTTAAAATAATAAAAGGGGGCACTTGCTATACAGATACAATCCCAACCCAGTACCTAAAAAAATTGTGGCCACTGGCCAAGTTTTAGCATTGTTTGAGCAATGAATGGCCATTAATAAGCACTTATGCTTTCCACAGTCAGCATTGCTCCTGTGAGAGCATTAAGAATGCAGGGAAAATAGCACCCTACCAAAACAGGCATTATGTTCTCATTTGCACCCAACATTCTTCCATAAAGAGTTTGGTACAAATGAGATCAGTTTTTGGATAGACTGAACTTTTATGTAGCACTGTAAGATAAAAACTTCTCTATCACATCACATGTGGCTTGCTCAAGTTGCCACATTGGCTCCTTTTAAAACTAAAAAATTGTGAAACCAAAAAATAATTTTTATTATCAGGTATACATTCTTTAGAGGTGCAATAGTTTACATTGTTAGGCTAAAATAAGATTATACATATGGAGGTTAGATATTGAATAGTGCATACCTTTATCAAACTGTTTACAGTAATAAATGCAGTTATATATTGGTTATTGATTGTATATAATGGATGCCCTGGCTATTTGAGCCACGCTTTGGAGTAGTGTATTTTGTACTGAGCGAGGTGGTTCGGTCATGCTAAGGGGGCCAGGAAGGATTCTACTTCCAAGCTACAATGGTTATGCGAATGCACACTATTTCCTCTGTGAGATCCCACCTTCTAGATTGTAAGCTCTTCGGGGCAGAATCCTCTCTTCCTGTGTCACTGTCTGTATTCGTCTGTCATTTGCAACCCCTATTAATTGTAGAGCGCTGCATAGTATGTTGGCGCTATATAAATCCTGTTTATTATTATTGTTATTATTAATATTATTAATAAAAATAATAATAATAATAATATTAATCATAATAATATCGTGTGAAGTGGAAGTTTTAAGTGGTCTTGGGAGTTTCACTCTACACACCTATTTTAAAGACAATCTACAAACCCAGGCTATATCTTGTTTTTATACCTTATAGATAAATTTATTTGTATTTATAAATACCTTATAGATAAATATAGACAATTTTTGAATAATTATATTTAGGTTACATCCTCCCCCTTTTTGCCAAAACTTTATACCAGTACATTCTGCTGGGAGATCCATGGCATGTTGCTCATGGATAAAGGATAACAACATAAAAGTACAAGTCTCTAAACAATTATGTTAACCAAAAAAATTAAATAAATGTGCTCCTGCACAGCCATATATGAGGAAACATAGGCTTTGTACACCTGTGAGATGACTTTAGCCCAATACAAGCGATCAGGCTTGTCTAGGGGCAAGAATCTGACGTGTATAGCAGTCACCCAATGTCATTTATAGGTCTGTCCTGACAGGTTCCATGAACCTATGGAGAAGGACTGCTATAGAAGTCAATGGAGAAGGGCACAGTTGGGTGCTGCTCGCTTGTTCTGCCCCCTCCAAAGAAGAGAACACTGTGTGTACAACATTCATTCACTCATCTGTCACTTTTTGTCGCTGGAAATGATACAAAAATTTAATGTGTTTGCAGAGCTCTACTGTCAGGAGAAACTTACCTCTGAACTGTAAATATCAGGACCCATAGTCAGATCACATAACCTGCAGAAGCCCTACATTGATCAATCTTATTATATCATGTAGAAAAAACATAAGCAGAGGCTACCTTTAACAAAAAAAAAAGAGAATACCAGAATGATCAAAGCCATAACAGGCAATTCCTAAAAAAATGGAGCTAGTCCAATTTATTAGCCTGAGCCAATGAGACCAACCATCACATTGAAAGAGTTCGGGAGACGGGATGTTACAGGTTGCTTCAGCTGTCTATATTGCTGGATCTAACTGTTGTTAACACATTAATTATTTCATTGAAGTTAACCTATAGCTGCATATTTTTTTTTCTATATGCCCTATTTGATTTAAACAGGTTTGTGATCCATTTACTAATTAAGGTTAAATAAGCAAAACCTTATTAAATAATTATGTCAAGTATTTTGCGTTATCTTTCTGTTATAAATACTGTTTAAACTGGCTGTCTTCCAGAACAACAAATCAATATTAGTATATCCTTCCACTTTAGGAATAGTTGTTTTTCCAAAAACATGCTGGTGAAGTTACAGACCATGTAATTTATTTATTTCTTAAAAAAAAAAGAAAAGAAACTTTTGGAAATAAACCAATGAACCAGTTTACAAAAAAGTACATCCAAACCTCAGTCTCTGCCGAGAGGGATGCGATACACACAAACATTTTCACTTGCATGTCTATGGATATCAGACTGACCACTTAACACTTACTTACATAGTGATTTATCAACAATACTATATTTTCATAAATAGACTTATATAGATTTATGTTTTAAAGCAACATCTGGGAGAAGGTGGTTATCTGGATATCTTGTGTATTATGTAATCATTCATCTTCTGACCACATCTATACCATTGAAATGACCAGTAATAACATTTTATTCACCTTGTGGTCATAAGATATTTTAAATGCATGTTTAAAGAGGTCTTGGCTTTATGTTTAGTTTTGGATCTGTTTTCCAAAAATGCATTACAAAGTTGGGTTCTCTGAGGAAAAGTTCTTAATGGCAGTTCTACAGCCAAACACCAGACATTGGTTTTTAATCCTAGAATGTAAATAAAAGCCTCTTCTCTAAATGGGAATATGAACTTTGAAAACATGATTATTACGGTATGTATAACACAAAACGCCTCCAAAATGCTTCTATTGACATCATGTATCGAGTGGTAAGAGAGGGAAGATGTACAAACTTTGAATATTGGAGTGGGAGATTGAAGCAGAGAATATTTAGTCAGGTTGAAAAAAGGGAAATAAACATAATAGAAACCAGCATATCCCGGGTACAACCATATATACATAGTTGATCCAGAGGAAGGCAAAAAAAACACAGACAATGGTTCAATTTGCTCTAGTAGGGGAAAAGGAATTCTTTCCTGATCTTGTGAGGCAATCAGATGTCCCCTGGATCATCTAAGGAGATACAAAAGAACTTATGCGCATTAGCTCTTTTTTCTTCCCAAAATGGCAGATGTTTGCTAAAGTCAACCAGAGAACCATAAACTGTCTGGAAATGTGGAAAACTGCCTGGAAAAGTGTTTACACTTCTGGCTGTGTGCTTTTTGTCTCAACACAGGGCAGTATGACCTGTAATAAATGAGGATGTGAGTCTCCATTAACATTCTGTTCTGCTTCTTCCCTGAGGTTGTCCCCTGTAATGAGTATCCTTTCCTTTCTTCCTGACTAGGTCAATGAATTAGGAATTTTAGTGCCCTTCCACTTAAATCTTTAGTGATTTTCTATCCTATCCTATGATTCCTTCAGAAGTATGCACGGATCTTTAAATCAAAATAAAGCAGAATACTAAATACTGAATAAAATTCATCTAGGCATTTTATCTCTGGATAGAAATCTGCTCTTTTTCATGGAATAATGTTTTATATCCCTATGCTAGGCCTGCTCTTGAAAACAAAATTCCACATTTTAAACTATTTTGGCACGTTGGCAAATTTAATAACGCTAAAGTAGATAAACTAATATGCTGCAATGAAATCAGACATGAAAAAGGGGAGTTAAAGTTAAAAATCCTTAAAACTGGGTATGCAACTTTGTGTGTTTTTTTGCATTTTTTGCCATTTTTTGTGTGCTAATGTGTTATTACCACACATTTTATTGTGTTTTGTCAGTCAATGAGACTGAAGGTTGCTAGGGACAGTAATGGTTATTACCATTGAAAATAATATCACATGCTCATTTGATATATATAAATGTAAACACAATCGACTGAGCATGAGCCTAGTTTAAACTTAAAGCTGAACAAGTTGCACTGCAGATGGGAAAGTCTGTACATGTTGCCTGAATATTTGTGAAAGGAAGGCAAAATTTTTTTACCTGTTTTTCAATAGAGCAGAAAAGAGTGAGAAGGTGTGTCCGGTTATTTTTGCTATATTTGTGTTACGGTGCTGGAGGGCAGGATGGTGGACCCTCCGTGTCACCAGCCCTTTTGACACATATGTGCAGGTGGCGCAGAGTCTAAGCAGCTGCCCGGTCTTCACCAGAGCCTCTGGAGGTAAGGATGTTACGCTGTGGGCAGCTGCCAGGTTGGGGCCCCCCGTGCACGCAGATTTAGGTGACTTCTGACAGGCAGGAACAAAGTGTGGTGCCAGAACAAGAGACAGAGAGTAGTCAGACAAGCCAAAGGACAGAGCAGGTGGCGATCAGGAATAGTCATGGCCAAGCCAGGGTCGGTACACGAACAATCTGGAACAGGAGACACAAGCTGGAACAACGAGAACCTGGGAGCGGAGCCAAAGTAAATCCTTCTTCAGGCAACTTCCTGTTGCCAGTCACTTACTTTTAAAGGGAAGGTCAGGTGATGGATGGGAGCCATGTGACCTGCTGGTATCCTATCCTACCACCAGAGGGGGTGCTGGAGACGAGAGGTTGTTGGTGTTCACACCTCAAACTAGCAGGAGCAGATGACTGGGAGTCACATGACCTGAACCAGAAAGTGAGCTGAGGAGGTGATCCCTGAGCAGAGCTGGTGCTGTCTCAGGGGTGTGCAAGGTGGGTGACACTGAAGGGGGCACAGATCACCTGGTCCTACAGGGATCTGTGACAATTTTCTTGTGTCTGGAGAGACCTCTGCTCACATCTTTTACTGACAGAGCCAGGAAAGTACGGGAAATCACCCAAACCATGAAAAAGAAAAAAGAATCTTACTGATTCTAATATTGCTACACTGCTATAAAAATAGTTTTTATTGCTGTCGGTCTCCCTGTTGGAGACAAACAACAGATGACAAACAACAAACAACTTCATCCAATACGGACAGCAATAAAATTGAATAGATGTACTAATTTTTCTGCAAAACAGCTTGTCCAGTATTTTGGTAAAATATAACTCCACACATGGTGTGAAATTGACACGTCTTACTAATCATGAATACCATAGGCAATGTAAAGGAGAACTACTGATAGTCTAAACATTGGCTGGAGGAAAAGTCAGTGTCCAAGTTCACGTCTCACACAAGTTCACATCTCACTAAGTCTGATTGTAGAGCACGTTCATGAAATTCCATAATCCCCCCGAACAGGAAGAGAAACAGTCCGCTTTACGTCTTGAGCATATTTTCAAAATGGTCTGCACAGCTGATTCACATTATTGACTTCTGACAAAAATGTTTAACTCCCTGTTCATAATAATATTTACTTGATGACATCCGTGGAAAATCCATAGATGAATCCAATATTTACATTAGCCTCAAACAAAACTATATCAACTGGTGCTACCAAAATGTCATATTTGCTATAAAAACGTAAACAAATTATTAAGCACGAAGGTTGTATTATAGGTATTCTGAAAATCACCTGTCATCTAAGGCAGGGGACCTCAACCCCTGGTCTGACAAGTGGGTCGTGGCTCGGGGGCGCACCGCCCAGAACCGTGGACTACGTCTCCTGGAGACATGGCAGGCTCAGGAAGGTGGGCAGGTTACATTTCTGGACACAACCCACCCACTCTCCCATGGCGAGCTCAGACCAGAGATGGAAGAATGGGCAGGTTCTGGCATCATGACTTCACTATGGGGGAAGTTTCTTCCCCTTTTAGTGTCACACGGCTCCTCCGCACATACGTGGTCGGGAACTGGTAAATCTAATGGTCTGCGGGCTAGAAAAGATTGAGGGATTTTTTAGCTGTACAATGACATGCAGATTTCAACTGCATAAAATTAGTCTTTTTTAACCAAAAATTATGTATCTCTGTCCTTGTCAGTTCACCTAAAAGGAAATGACTATCACTATATAAATAATTAATAGGGCACAGTCACACCAAGGCATACAAATATCTGACTGCTACATTCTTATGTTTTTGGTCTATTTTAACATCCAATTGTTATACTAAGAAGCTGTGTCTAAGTGAATGAATATGAATGAATATGTCTCAAACATTGTGTGTTTGTATTGTTTGTACTTTTTGCAACCTGTTCTAATTTTGATATACGTTCGAAGAGTAATTGTTTTTATGAGTTTTGTTTTAATAAAGTTTGTATGACAATTTTATAGTTTTATGATCAGTACCACTTAAACTGCTTCTTTCAACCCCATAGTTTGGGTGTTTGGAGGTTTTTGTCTATTTAGATTTTTAACACTTTCTTTCTGGTTAAGGTGCTGTCTGTAGAACAGGAAGTGAGGGGAAATCTCTTTAAAGTAACTTTGGTTGGCAGTAAAACCTGTCAGAGGATCTAATAAACCAAACAAATATGTTCGAGATGGTTAAAAACACTTTAACCAAAATAGATTACAGGGCTGGAGTTGGTTTGTAGAAGGAAGACTGAACAAAGGCAAATTGTATACAAATGCATTGCAGTGGCTACCACTTATCACTTTTCTGGTTTTAGGCGAGATTCACATGTGTGCATTCTATGATGCACATGATGGGTAAGGTAGTCTAACTTTTTTCTTTTTTTACGTTTTACATTATTTATATCCAGTGGCTAGGGAAGGGGCATAGACTCTGAAAACGGACTTTCAATTCTATTTGAAAGTCCACTTTAAGATATACTGTGACCACAATCAAAATAATGGGGTACCTTATTGCAGCACACCAAGCATACAGTACATGGGCCCTTAATACAGAACTTTGGCCTTTCATTAAAATTAAATATGTGCAACAGAAAATGATTATAAGTGATTATCCTTAACTCTTGATTCTGCAAGTGCAGTCCAATGCAACTTCCTGATGTGATGTGGGATGGGAAGATGTTGCAGCGGCAAGGCTATTAGCACTATACAGGCTATACTACTCAGAGTGGTTACAGAGTACCACTCACTGCCGTTGGCTAAAAACCAGCAATGCAGTGCAAGAAAACAAGCGTCTGACAAGGTAGCGTATAATAATAATAATAATATAAAAATCCCTGTTGTAAAGATGAGCTTTGCTACATTCCATATGCTATATGACTGTTACAAGTCGTTTCCCCCACAACCGCCACCCCCGCATTGTAATCACACCTTCCCCCTGTTAACAAACATCTGAGCAGTCAGTTACTTCGTTAGGTAATGACTTTTACAGACCAGCTGTAAATTATTATCACCTAAACAAACTGAACAAATCTTTACCAACACAAATCAATTTCAACTCCCATTTTTATCAGTTTACTCTCATCATTAACTGAAAACCATATATAGATGGTGAACAAAGATATATAATGTACATGTCATTTCCTTTATGTTCTTTTATGTCAATATTAGCACAATCTCAGAAAATGCCATGTAAGCATGTAAGCTCATTTGTCAGACTGATCTACAGGGAGCAGCAAATATAGGTTATGCCACATTACCCCAATGTCCAAGGATAGCCTAGGGAAGAGTTGCCAACTAAAATTTAGTTTGACCTACTGCATATCTTTTTATGTATTGTTTGGTACAAAGCTTATAAATAATATATATAATAATATATATCATATTTAAAAATTAGTAATCATCTGATGATCTGTCTCTTTGTGACTCTAGCATACTTCAGTTTAACATCAAATGGGCAGAAAAAAACTTTACAATTTTGTAAAATGTTGCTAATGTTGCAACAAACCCTAAATGTATCATAAAATAAATGATTGTGTCTTTCATGCAAAGCGTTTACATCTAACTGCTCACATCTGGAAAATCATTTAAATTCCTTAGTGACTCCCTATGATTAAATGCTGTATTTTAGTGTGAAATGTATAAAGGCATTCAGGTGTAATTTTTTCTCCACTTCATTACAATTCATTTGTTTTTAAATATGCTTCTGTGTTCATTTACAAATAGGAATCACCTATTGTTAAGAACTGAAGCATAAGTTAAAACAAGATCTTCAATTAACTCTCAACAGTGACACATTGTTACTGTTTAACCACTAGAAAGGTTATGTGAAATGCATGTGATGAATGTTGCAAGCTGATGCCTAGCTATGTTGAAGCACAAAGCCTGGGCACTCACCACACAATGGGCAATTATTGTACCAAAAGTAGATTCAGCAATCCATACCATGTCCTATAGCGCAATGCAGAAGACAGATCAGCCATCCAAAGCAGTGCCCTTCTTCTGGATCTCCTTTCCATAGGCACCAAGTGCCTTGTCCTCTTTTTCCTTAGGATCCTACAACTGCTCCACAATTTGGGAGTATCAGATTCACATGGCTCACACTCCAGCAGCAAACTGTATTCCCTGCAAATCTCATCCAGATGGGGTGTAGACACAATGGTTACTGTTTCCAAATTCTCTGCTTATTTCCCAATAAAACTTTGGAATTGGCAACCTTGCGGCTGAAACTACTTGTTTCAAAAAACTCAAAAACCTATTAGCTTCTTGTTTCCAATATTCCTTTCTCCAATGATTAGAATCCCCCCTGGGCTGAGTTTGCAGGATAAGCCAAATTATTTGTGTCACTCAGTACAGCAAAGGCTGCAGCCAGCTCAGACCAGACTGTGAACAGGAGGAGAGGGTGGGATTGAGGTGAGGCAGAGGAGGGGGTGGGTGATGTTTCAAAGGGGTCTGGCAGAAGCAGAAAAGAAGAATTTGCTGGTTTATTTGATGCAGAACTTTTTTCACAATAGGAGTCCAAATTTTTTCCCTTAAAAACATTTTTGGACACTCCTTTAACAAATAATAATGACTTTAACACCACCTTCTACTTTTGCTTCAAAACATAAAGCATTGCCTAATCTGTTGAAAATGTTGAATTTGTTTCTATTTCTAGATAGAGTTGGAAAGGGTTACAACTCCTGACAGTTTTTTTATTGCTGTCTGTTTCACATTTGAGAAGTTTCTCCCTTCTGCTTAATCCTGGAAACACAAAAAAGAAAATCAAAGTGAATATATTCCCTCATTTGGCAGTTCTCACCAAAACAGGTGTCCGCATTGCATGGCTTCCAGATTTTGTGACAACTGTAAAATTTAAATCACTACTAGAATGTAAACATAATGTATATATATATATTATAAAACTTTTATAGAACGGGCAAGGCTTATAACTGTAGGACAGATCAATTCAGCCTTTACATTGATCTGAATAGCAACTAAAAAAAAGCCGGGAGTAAGGTAAGGCTTCATTTACATTAATATATATTCCCCCACCTTTTGGATTGTAAGCTCTTCTGGGCAGGGTCCTCTCTTCCTCCTATGTCACTGTCTGTACCTGTCTGTCATTTGCAACCCCTATTTGATGTACAGCACTGCATAATATGTTGGCTCTATAAAAATACTGTTTGTTACTAATAATATTAATAATAATTATATTAGATATGTGTTTACCCCAGTATACTGCAACAAATGACAATATACAGTCACCCTCCATTTCTCGCTTTGTGATGCTGACCCCATGTATCTGTCTGTCATTTGCAACCCCTATTTAATGTACAGCACTGCATATTATGTTGGCTCTATATAAATATGGTTTATTGATAATAACAATAATTTATTAATAATAATAATAATAATATTAGATTTGTGTTTGTCCCAGTATACTGCAACACATGACAACACACAGTCAATGTCCATTGCTCTCTTTGTGATGCTGACCCCACGGGGGATGAGGAAATGCACAAATACTAAAAGAAATGAATTTAGCAATGTGTTTCACCAATGCATTGTATTGCATATTGTGGGAATGTGGCCTTCTATGCAATGTCTGGTGTTCCATCAAATCTGACCCCATGTGAGGCATGTACAGTACTGCATTGCACATGTTGTGAAGATGCCCAATTGTAGAGATTTACAACATTGTGGGCAGCACGGTGGCGGTTCAAATCTGCTCCAGGACACTATCTGCATGGAGTTTGCAGGTTCTCCCCATGTCTGTGTGGGTTTCCTCTGGGTACTCCGGTTTCCTCCCACATCCCAAAAACATGCAGTGAGGTTAATTGGCTTCCCCCCAAGAAATTAGCCTTAGACTGTATAAATGACATATGACTATAGTTGGGACATTAGATTGTGAGCCCCTTTGAGGGACAGTTAGTGACATGACTATGGACTTTGTACAGCGCTGCGTAATATGATGGCGCTATATAAATACTGCGTAATAATAATAATAAATTGTTACAGAATGGTCAGAAGCTGCAAGTAGCCAAATGCCTATACCCACTATGGGTATGTCCTGCATTTTTCAAAATGCATGTTTCCATGCCCGAGTTCTGTCACTTGAATGTACAGCCCTATACACTACATCACACAGAAATGTAGTGCAGTGAGATACTGGCTTGTTGAGCTTCAGCGACTGATGAGTTGCATCTGAGAAGCCTTTAAGGAGCACACCAAAGCTATGTGCGTGAATACACTATGTATTACACATGCATTTCTCTATGGACACAGTACCCAGCAGTAAAAGGCATGCTAGAAGCAGGGGAGTAACTGGTAAAGATGGGAAAATGTTTCCAAGGTCAGTTCATCCCAAGTAAGCTTTGGCATTTATATGTATATATATGCATGTTTTAACCTACAAATATTTGGGGGTCATAATCATTTGGTGAGATTTATTTTAAGCTCCCTGGCGGTATTCCCAAGTGTGGCCCGGGTTTAATTTTCAGTACCAAAAGTCTTAACCCCGAGCCATACTCGGAGTGGAATTGTAAAGGGCTTACCTGTCCCCACCAGCCTGTGGTGTACTCTGGCGATGCCCGCACAGCATCTGTGTCGCTCTGTGATGCCCGGCTGGCCCCTGGCCTCGTGTCCCTAGCATGTGAGTGTGCAGCAGCGGTGCACTGGGGGGGGTCCCCCTAAAATTTGGTTTTAGTAGGAGTTTTGGGAGACCTGAAAAGGTTAAAAAGGCTGCCTAGCAAATGTAAGACACAAGGAAATGCTGTTGTATGCTGAATCAAACATCAATAAGGGGGAAAAAAAACATTCTTTATTACATTAAAAAAAAAAAAATTAAACAAAAAACATGATACCACATGCATTTCACTATGCTAAATGTAAATGCAGCCTTGCCAAAAGAAGGACAAGATAAGCGTCACCATAGGCTTACATACCTCTACTTAAGGTATGGACTCTTAGGAGATTACTTAAAGGCAAACTATTCTCAAAATTTCACAATTTGACAGATGACAGATGACAATTAACAACCTATTGCTTTATTTTGCATTAGCATAGTTCCCCTTTTGAATAGAATATGACTTACCGGTAATTATGGAAGATGGCTGCACCCTGTACCCTGAGGGAGCTTTCTTTTTGTTTTTGACATCACATGTAAGATAACTCTACATGTGATGAGGAGTTAGGAGGCAACTTTTTATTGTATGTTATGCCAGAAAGTACCTCCACTTTATGGAGTTCCCATATTCTGAGGAAGGAGGGACGAAGACTGGAGCATTGGTCACTGAAATTGTAAATTTAGGTAAGTATTTCTTCTTACCTAAATCTAGAAGAAAGCCTCCTTTATCCTCAAAGACCAAGGGCTCCCTTTCAGATCCACAGTGTAAAACGCATTCCTGCGGTGCTTGTAGGTGTGGAGCAAATCATAAACCGCAACCAAGCAGCCAAAAGCAACTTGTTGCTTTCTGGAACTCCGCCGCAATCTGCCATTGCCATGTGCAAAAAATGGTCCCCTTCTATTCCCATTCACTTGAATAAAACCAGCTGGGACCGTGGATGAGCAACAGAAAGCTGACCGTGGGTCTGAATTTTCCCTAATGCCCCCTACATACAGTTGATGATGGGAACCATACAACTCAATTTTTAAGCAGGCTATTTTTCAGTCTTTAAAAAGGTTTCTGTCATTATAAAAAGCACCAACATTAAATGGTGGGTCTTCTGCAGCATTGCTGTGTCTACTACCGCCAGCCTCTTGTTATCACCACGGTGTCCTGTGGAGTTCCAGTTTACAGTAATTTCTTATATTCTGAGCTTCACAACCACAAGCATTAAGAGGACCAACAGAATAATAATTTGTGGACTGGTCTGTATTAGAGGTTTAATAAAACGTGGTAAATACTTTCAAATAAACTGATTTATTTCCCAGGTTAAATGCGTTCATCATGAAAGAATATTCCTATCTTACATCATGAATCCTGCCAATAACATGTCATATATATTGGAATGTGTAACTTGACCTGATGTGACTCAGCCACGTCTGTTTGGCCCGCAGATACATTAGTAAGTGAATGAACAAGTTCAGGTTCTAAGTGTTAAGAGCACAATTCAGGGTGATCATTTTGCATACTTGTTGAAAATTGAGTATATAGCTCAGTGAATCTTTCACTGTTTTTTACCCTCCTCTAGTATAATAAGATTTTTTTAGTAATTCTAGATTTAACTATTGTAATCTGCTCTTTATACAGATATTATTTAACTGTACAGTTTACCAAACAAGGAAATGAAATTGTTTAATGTTTTCAGAAATCAAGGAATTTTGACTCCTCTTAACATTCCTTGAACCCTTTCTATCTACATTCCTCTTGATGAATGTAGATGAATACTTACCTATTTTTTTTTTCGGGATGTTATGCTGGTATAGAAGCAGATGATACAATAGGGATAACTGTGTTACCTCTGGCCATGACTTTATGATTTAGAGGTCTGTGGTTTAGTTTAGAACATCTAGAGCAAATGTAGGAGATAGTGAATTTTACCCCTTCTCCGCATTCTCCAAGATACAGAGCAGTTATTTTATTTTTTGATACCACCTCTCTACCTTCTCTGCTGCAAAGCCTACCAAAGCCCCAAAAACTGGCTATGAAGAGTCAGCACTCACTTACATGATCTTTAACTTTCTGTAGAGGAAAAAGCATGGTCATTTCAATATCAAAGCAATTCATCCCATTAGATAATGAAGAGAGCTCTATGGCTATAAAGGGTAAGAAGGATTTCATTACATAACATTGCAAAAATTGCTGTCAACATACATGCTTCTATATTTAGAAAACATTTACATCAATTTAAGTTGGACTGGAATTGAGAGAAGAAAAAAGCCTTTGCCCTTGAAATGGGTAGTTCAGCCAAGAAAATTCCACAAAGATCTTTTAACATTTAAGATTTGCAAATGGAAGAGAGGGCAAAAATGTTAAAAACAAAGATGGTAAAAACTGGGTAGATATGCAAAATGATGATCCTTCTTTCACACTTATCTCCAAAGCCTGTGTGTCACATACACTTTTTTAAATCAAGCAATAGTCAACCAACCTGGGCTGCCAAGTGTTTTCAGTTCTCAGAATTTGTAATTTACACATGTAGATAATAGTACAGCACTAGTGAATTCCTCCTTGGACACGTCTGCAATTATGATTATCAGGATCTAGGGTTGTATTAGGGGTAATTCTTGTTCACAGCTTTTTATGGTTATCTTCACATTCTTTCAAGTTCTTGCTTGCAGAAAAATGTGTTTTGCAAAGTATCGAAATGACTTAGCACCTTTCTGACAGTTGCAGACTCAGTTAGCTGGTGATTATTTACAACAGGGAAGTATTTGTGTTTTCTGTCACTTTACTAATAAGTTATACCATTATACCAATTATGCAATTCCAAGCCCCAGTAAATGTGTTTTAGTGGCCAGTAGAAACACATTTATTGAAAGGTATTTGTCAGCACTTATTCATGTAGTCAGGGAAAGTCATGCCCCAGTGTGAAACAAAAACATTGATTATAATTAAAATTATAAACTTAATATCAGATATAATTTATAGAGCTAAATGTATGGAAATTACTACCTAAGGCTGGTTCTAAAGTTTTTGCAGGACTTTAAGGCTATGTACGCCCGTCAGTTGATTCTCGACCGAAACAATTCACAGGGCTCTTCTCGGATGAGAATGTGGCTTCTTTACAGAGGCCGACAGGTCGGATCGATGAACGACAAAAGACGGACGACTGCAATAGAAGTGAAGGTAGGGGAGCACAGTGGGGTGCTGCTCGCTTGTTCTCCCCCTCCCCTCTACATAGAACAGAATTGTGCTGTATGTCCAGTGCCGTTTCATTAAATTTTTGGTCAATGACAAAAATCTAGAGTGTGTACGATGCCTTATGTTTAGATGTTCAATGGCAGTCAAGTTTGACTGTAATATACACGGCCGAATTTCTTCTTACATAGAAACATTAAGGTAAATTCACAAATTTTTATTTCTGGGGCAAACTATGCATTTTATGCATCTATGTATCAATATCATTCTAAATTCACAAAATCAAGGCATTGAGTTCTTTATGACTGTTGTACACAGCAATGCTTTTCACACAGAAGGTTTTAGAAGGAGAATAGTGAACAATATGGTGTCCAGGAACCAAGCATACAAAAATGTCAGTTTTGCTGACATACTCAGACAGTGCACCAGGTGGTTATAATAACACAGACAGTGCACTCAGTGGTTATAATGAACTAGTCCCTCCCCTTCAGTAATCAGCTTTGTATAGCTTTCTTTAGGACAGACAATAAAGAAGGAATCTACAACAACATTTGTAAAATTCCTTGCAATGTCCATTGCTCACCCAGAGGAGATTGTTTCTTTTTTGGTCTGAACAAATGTGTAGTTAATTGACTTCCCCCAAATCGACCTTAGACTGTATGAATTACATATTACTATGGTAGGGGCATTAGATTGTGAGCCTCTTTGAGGACTTTAGATTTTGTAAAGTGCTGAGTAATATGTTGGCGCTATATAAATACTGAATAATAATTTATAGGCATACTGTAAGTGCAAATATGTATTCATACTGTACCTGGCTGGCTAATACAAAGTTTACATGCTCTTAAACTGATGTCTTAAAAATGTTTATCTTGTTTTTAAAGATTGAGATTAACTGTGGGCTCTTACTTTAAGATAAAAAGGTTCATATAAAATAATCACATTTTCACCTAGCTAAAAAATTTGTATATTGTATGTGTATCTGAACATAATAAATTAAATATATATTCAAACCCAATACATTTTCTTTAGTCAGGTCACGTTTAAATGTCTTGATTTGTAATTCATCTGAGTCAACAAACCCCAGTACAAGGTACAATGCTTTTCTGCTCTGGAGGTCTCAAAGATTCACTTACAAAAACACACACCTTCATTCATTCGGCCTTGCTTACTTAATCCCTTGATAGCAAAACTGGTGCCATGCTGCAGTGCCAGTGGAAAATCAGCTAACTTTTTATTTATAATGTGCTGAGCAGATTCATTAGCAACGTGGCTCAAATAATGAGTCATCTGTGCCTCATATTGAGAAAACGGAGAATTTCAGCCAAGATGCTTGTTCATCAAACATAGCTTACACATACATCAAGTAGCGCATCACATTCAAGCAGCAGGGTTTAAATAAAAGATGCTACATATGTTTTTATTTCCATATAAAGTAAGATTCTTTAGAAATCACTGATATATAAAGAATGTTCAGTATGATAGCAATTGGATAACACTTACTGCTAAAATAACAACACAGGGGCCAGCAGCTGTGAACAGTAGTGATTCAGTTAGATTCAAGTGTGAAGTTTTTTCTTAAAAAAAAATCAAAAACTTGTAAGAAAAACATGCTGGATCAGTTCTCAGCTGATGTAGTCTGCAGGACCATGTCTTGGAGCAGTTTTGTTGCCTTCTTTTCATTTTCTAAGAAGGAATCTGTGTATGTGTAACTGTAAATGTCATTAGTGAGCAGCTGAATAAGCTCTAGATGTTGGTTCTCGCAGCTTCTCCAAGAGTCAATAGAACTGTTTAGAAAACCCAAGGTCAGTTATCCATAGAGGAGAGATCATCTTGCAGGGACTGAACTCTTTGCTGAATTGTAATGATATACTATACTATACTATACTCAATTTAAGGGGAGCAGTTAAACTTTAAAGTTGAATTCCCTGTTATCTTTTTTGAAAATATATTTAGGGTGCCCCTTCATATAATCATTTTAATTATTTTTAGACTAGGAGGCTGTAATGCACAGAAGCATACTTACCTTGTTATTTGCTCCACTAGCAGCCTGTGATTTTCCTCTCTCCCACTTCTTTCCTAGAACTCAGTTGGGCCCTTCATGTCATCACATACAATATAGGGCCCGCAGCTTGTACTGCGTTGTATGTAATGAGAATGCCAAAGAGATGGCTGCACAACTATGAGATGGGGAACAGCTTTGAGGAACTAGTTATTCATCCCATAGACTTAACAGGTAGTTATTAATGAATGTAAGGGGGGGCACTATGTAAAACGTTGCATATAGGCCCATGTTCTGCATTTATTCATTTACTTTTTGCTTTTTTATAGTGCTGACACAGTACTTTATAAGGTACCTAGTAGTATTTATATCACCCCTGTCTTTCCAGGAAAGCACATGGTCTGACTTTCTTAGCACGCACCTATACTAAGCAATTTGGGGGAAAGCAATTTAACAAATGGGGGGGTACATTTGAATAGGAAAGTGTCATTTATAAAAAGGAGGCCATGGCATTACCCTGTTTAAACTGTCAGCAATTTAAAACTGCAAGTTTAAAGCAAAGTTCACACACGTGTACACTACAACCCACTTGCACTGTAAATTGTCTTAGTTTATGTAATTTATGACTTATTGGTAAATTTATGTATCTTGGGTTATGCAAGGAGCATTCTTTCTAATAACATTTCTGCCTGTTTGCAGCTGTCACACAACATAAATAACTTTTAAAAAGTTGCAGCTAAAAAAAGCTTACAGATGTTTGTGGCAAACATTGATTTGTCTGAACTGTATTGTTATAGCAAACTGCTTTCTCCCTAAATTTGTTTCTGTGGTTCCAGCACTTTCTGTGTTACTATTCTGTATCCCCGAATTAATCTGAAAACAATAACATTTCTAGGTATTAAGTTTTTGTTTCTGATCTGTGCTAGCCTTGTCACTCTGTGAAGTTCATAAATCCTTTCCAAAGCCAGAAAGAGTACAGAGCTAAAGAAATACTTTATACAGAAGAGTGTCAGATTCCTGATATCCACTGGTATAAACAATTTTTTTACATTTGCTTAGTTTTTTTTTTTATTTTACTCTCTTATGATTCCAAAAAGGGACAGAAGCCCAAAGCATGCCACCAGTTCTTGTGGCACATTTACAGGTAATCAGTTTGCAGTCTGTAACCCCAGTTTCTTATGCTTTGCTGCAACCCAGTGGCGGTTTAGTGCAAATGCAATTCTTGCACAATAAAGCAGAATTAAAGTGAAAAAAGCATATTTTTCATTTTATGTTTTATTTTCAATCATTTTTAAAAATATCATAAAAAAAGGAACATAAAACATATATGAAGACTATTATAACAACATAAAAATATCAGGTTAGCGTTGTACATATAATGAACCAGTAAAATATCAAACCAGTTTAACAAGAAGGAAACATAAAAGTGGTGGGGGGGGGGGGGGGTTTAAACCAGTCCCTAGGGGGGAACTGTGCAAACAGGTAAGTGTGTGAACCATGGTTCCCATATATTTTCAAAACCTACTAGATCTTTTTGAATTATGTAGGTGAGTTTATCATTGACCATTGAGTTTTGTAGTGATGCCCATCAGAGAAAGTGTCTTGGTCTGCGAGGCAAAAAACCATATTTACACAAATGTTAGATGATTTACATGGAAAATCCCTTCTGGGCATACAATGTCAATGCTATCCTCCTCCACCATGTATTTATTAGGATACAAAGGAAATAAAAATAGTCTCTTTCTAACATCTTTTTGCCACTTATCACCAGTTATACAATACTTAAACACTGGTTGCTCATGTTTTGCTGTGAAATGTTTTATTTGCAGTTACCTTGGCTTAGCACCCCAATATAAAAAAGGGCATTTGTGGAAAATTTTAGCAATGACACGTTTCTTCATAAAGTGCGCACTTTGACTGTGAGATATAAATTGTCTAACAGTTTCCTGTGGCTGTCCCTGTAGTTGCCGATTAAAAACTGTTTTGCCTTTGGTCAGTTTTTACCAAGAATGCTCAGAGGATACAACAGTGCAAAACTGACCATCAGCAGAATAGTTGACAGAGAATTTTCCAAAACGTATTATCCAAAACCACAAATACCACACTGGACGAAAATTGACAAACAGCAACAGGAAAATTTTAAAAAGCAAAGCTAGACCCAAATTTACTAGAGATAAAGAGCACAGGTTGGGGCTTTACTATAAGATATAGTATAAAATACAATAGAGAATACAACAGTGTAGAATTTGTGAGCAGAAGGACAATTTTCAGTTAGTGATAACTGTCTAACTAGTTTTTGCATAACTTTCCTTTCATCTAAGGGCATAGGAAGGTGAGTTAAAGGTGAGTGACAAAATGTAATATGGTTTAGGTACACACTGTTTTTACACTTCTTTCTTTTAACTAAAACAGTGTCTTGCTGTGAACAAAAGACATATTTAAGAACAAATGGTCCGTAGCATGTAAATCCTATGCTTTCAATACCCCAAATTTAAAGCAGCATTTCTGCCTTTCCTTGTGGAGTCGCTACACATTTGTACATGTTGGTTTTGCCTTAAACTCATGGTAGCCGCAAGCCTGTACTTCATCTCTATTTGCTACAGTTATACAGACATGCCGTGTCATGCTATAGTCATGAAATAACTGCCATTTATAAGTAATTTGTGTATATTATAAACAGTAATTAGGTGCTGTCAGCATGATTACTTGTGTGTAGAAGTTTCTGTCTCAGGTGTTGTGTGTGGTATTATTGTGTCACGAGTGTATTTAGCTGGGAGGCAGTATATACACTATGCTTGGCATGGCATAAAGTAAAATTTCTTCTATACACACTTGTGTGCAACCTTTGAGATTGAAATTTCTATACTTGGTGTTTCTGTCTTTTTTACTTATTGCTGAGAAAATTATTTTGGATAATTTATGTATATTTTAATTGTTTATTTAATGATTTACACTGCGGTTCTTTTTAGCACTTTTTAGAATGTTGTTTTATCTGCTCTGTTATATTTTATTGACTCACCACATTGCCAATGTTTTCTTTTTTTGGTTCACTCCCCAAAAACAGTAACACATTTTTTTAAAGCTTCATCGCCACTTCCAGTTAATGTAGGTCTTGTGAGACAGGGCTGGCCCTAAAGTTTGGGATAAACCTGAACTTACTGCAGGACAGCTTAGTTCAGGAAAAATAGGATTTAGGGTTCACTGCAACCTAATGTTTGTTTCTCTAATATCTACCACCAGGTACAAGGTCTTGAACTTTTAGTCTCAGACACAAACAGTGGGGTGATCGCGGATGTTTAGCAGCAGAGAAAAGTTCCACCAAGAAAACTAACCTTTCCTAGGAGGCCTCATGACAGTTTTTTAAAAAGCAAATGATCAATGGCTTCTTTGCCCATCTTGTACTGGTTATTGTGGAGATAGTGGCAGAGGAACATGCTACATACTTCTCAATCTCCAGACCCTCAACAGCAACTGATGTGGGTGGAAAACTTGGTACGCATCAGCCTTGTTGGAAATACTGGCTAATTGATGGGAGGATATAGAGTGAGGTATACTAATATAGGATGATTGCTAGGATTTCTATCATCAAAGGTACCAGAGGGAAGACATATCCTCTCTGGAATGACAAAGGATAAAATAGGGTATCATTGGACCTAGGTGCCTGGAGTATAACACCAAATACTTGTTTCAAAGGATCCACTAGAGCACGACCCTACCGCTGACAAATCTGTCTTGGTGAGAGAATATTTAATAGGGTTGACTTACTAAAGGAATTTAAAAAGTTTATTTACCAAGGCAAATTATCACCTTTTAGGTGATAATTTCTGTGCACATGTTTGGATGGATAAAGAAGGCAGAACTTTAAATCTTATTTATGTTAAGTGAAATATTGCTTGCATGGGGTTAAACATTTTGCAAAGTGAACGGGCCATATTCCTTTAGTAAATCAACCTTATTGTCTCTAATATGGCATGAGAGATGATCCACCCTGGTATTGTTGTCATCAGGAACATATGATACCATCAGGTCTTCTTTGTTTTTTTCAGCCCACTCCTGGAATAGACTTCTGACATTGGTGGTAAGAATAGTCTAATAAGTGGCGCTGAGGGTGTGTCAGAAGCACCGGTTCTGAGTCTTTATCTACCACCAGAAGCTTTTTTACACTATAGGAGACAATGAAAGCTCTGATACCCCAGATACTGGGGTGGATCTTCATGGGTGTCTGGAAGATGTCTTAAACATCCCTCTATGCAAGGGGTGTCAAACTCTGGCCCGGGGGCTTTTTCTTGGCCCCCAAAGGAATTCTAAATATGAACTGCAGCTGGCTGGCCCCTGCATTGAAATAGCGCAGCTACTACAAGTCCCGGCATCACTCGTGTCTAAAGACCAGCAGGCTCTCTGCCTATGCGTGGCCCCACATTGGACTGTTTTATAGACACAAATAACGCCGTGTATTTTAGTAGCATTGCTATTTCAATGAAGAGGGAGTTTCAGCGGCGGGCCACTCATAAGATTTAGCCCCGCAATGGCCGCTTCTGGCATTTCCAGCACTCCCCTTCAGCTGTACTTTTTCTTGCTACTCCATGGCATGGATTTGAATGGTTGGATTTTCATGGAAGAATATTGTTATTATTATTGTGAGTAATACTATGCAAAAAGGTTGCTATTCAAATTTAACTCAGAAGGCTACAAATAGAGAACAAGGCATAAGATTTTTTTCCTAAATAAAATTAAAAAAAATGTTATGCCTTTTTTCTATTATAAGCTTGTTGAAGTATGAATGTGAAGCAAAACCTTTGTTTATATATAATGAGAAGCAAACATTTCCTTAATTTTTTCAATAAATTTCAAGGTTGGCCCTCGACTTTGTCTAAAGTTTTTAATTTTGGCCCTCTGTGTATTTGAGTTTGACACCCCTGCACTATGCTCTTATTTTCTTTCCCTCCATCGTTCTGCTCTCATTGGTCTCTGCATTTCTCCCTGGCCTCCATGTGCCTACTTATACTTTCTGCTTCCCTTCGTCTTGTGGTCACCCCTTCCCTCACTGCTCCCCTCTTGCCTGTCCCAAGTTTCTTGTGCTTGTGAGTGCAGTTGCATCTGTTGTGTTGGGAAAGCAGGCACTCCCTGGTCACATCTTCACATAGTGATAGTTAGCCTAATTCCCATGAAAAAATTAATCAGTCCTTTTGGTTTATGAGGTTGAACAGGATTGGTTTTGAACCCTCTGTCCTGGTATTCCTCAAAATGGAACTAAACAAAAAAAACTCACCTTTACTTTCACAGATTCCTCGATCTCTTCGGAGATTTCCGGGATTGGGTCTTGCATTGTCCTGTATCTGACTTTATCCTGGAATGGAGGAAGCACTGGGCTCTGCCATCTTCTTTCTTAATTTTCAATCTTCTGCCTTTGTCATCCAATCTTACACTGTGCAGGTGCGAGATTGGGTGATGTAACTTGCTGTAGATGGAGAAAAAAAAAAGTGCTGATCTCACTGGGCATGCGTGAGGCATTTTTTCCCTTATTGAAGAAAAAGCTTTTACTGCCTGTGCCTTAGATCAGAAGAAGCAGCCCGAAGCCTCCTGATATGTGTGATGTGGGTATCCCAGGAGGCTCTGCACTCCCATTCTGTCTTTATCACTGTGCCCCCCCCCCCCAAAAAAAAGGTAATTTTTACCTACTGTTTTATGGTTTAAGTTGTCTACCCTTTTATGTAACGTAAAACAATTTTGGTGATAGGTCTGCTTTAAATGTTGGCGTTAACTGTACAATAACTTGTATTTCTCCTGAGGAAGCTATACAGGTAGTCCCCAGGTTAAGGCCATCTGACATATGGACGACTTCTAGATACGAACGGGGTTTCCCTGCTTGCTCCTGTGCAGAATGAAGTCTCAATAGGGGGAGGTTTGCATGACTTGCAGAAGAAATCTTTTGCTAAACACAGCTGAGGTTGTGAGTGATCTTAAACCCCCCTAGCGGTGTTCCCAAATGTGACTCAGGGTGGATTTTACATGCAAAAAGCGGTAATCCGGAGTCACACTCGGGTCGCTTTTAGCTAAAAAAAACCCCACTTACCTTGCTCTGTTGCTGCCCCCCGTCCTGCTGGTCCCTGCAGGTCCTTAGGACACATCTGCCTCCTCCGATCTCCAGCCGCAAAGTGCAGAGACGAGATCTACGGGGTTTCCAGATGACGTCGGTACATGCTTCGGTGCGGGCGGGAGGTTCGGCAAGAAATTCAGATAATTTTGTATTAGATTTAATACAAAAAAGCTGTATTGAGTCCAATAAAAAGAAAAATTCATATAATATATATATATATATAATTTTATTATATATGCTACTATACAGTTACATTACATGTTTATATATTTTTTTTTCCAGATTTTTGTGTTTCGCTATTTAAAGTTTAAGTTAAGAATTATAGCCTACAATGAAAAATAAATTTCCATGCAAAAAATTGTACCGCCTTTTGCATGGAAGTTTGGACAGAATTAGACAGCTAGGGAGGTTAAAGGAGGAGCTCTTCTGCAGCACCTTGTAACTCTTTAATGACCAAGACAAACTCTGTAGTTGTTTCTTTTTGGATATCAAAGCACAGCTTGCTCCAGAAGTTAATGAATGTCTAGGCTGCATAAAAAATGTATTTTTTTGCTTTGTTTGTGATTACCTCACAGTGAGGATTTTATACAGTAATGACACCATGCTGCCTAATATTATGTTGAGACAAACATCTATCTGTCCTAATTGCGTTTATTAAAATAATGTACCTGTTCTGACTTACATACAAATTCAACTTAAGAACAAACCTACAGTCCCTATCCCGTATGTAACCCAGGGACTACTAGCGAAACGTGAATACTTATAAAGGACTACACTTTGTGGAAAATCTTGTGAAATCCTCTTTTTTATTGTACTGTGTGTGTGTGTGTGTATGTATGTATGTATGTATATATGTAGATATATATATATATATATATATATATATATTTATATATATAATATATAAGATATAAGAGGAGTACCTACAAAGTCCCATCATCTGAATATTTCCATGTTGTATTTATGTGGTACTATCTGCAGGGTCTATTTTATTAGTTTGAAATACACACATAAAAAAAGGTTAATTCTAAAAGAGATTTTTTTCCACAGCTTTATTTCCTTTTTAATAGCTTTTAATGACAAATGTTGAAGGAGGATAACAAAATTTGATGCCAAAAAACACTTTTGAACAGTTAAATATTACTTTTTAAAAAAGTATATATATCCTTCAAAAAGTGGGATGACTGAGGAGAGAGGGGCTGGATCTGTGGGAGGGACAGTAAGTATTTTTGGTAATATTTGGTAAGTATGAACTAGGTGTTGTCAGCATTTTCCTGTCACAGAAACTTCCCCATAGGAAGGGTTGCGGACGTTTCATTTCTGTCAGCCAGGTAACAAAGCCGCGAATGTAGCGGACATTAGTGCGCATGCTCAGTTCTAACAGGAAGCCGCATTCCATCCCTGTGGAAACTCCAGGGCCTGTCATAACAGAGGAGGGAGGACGAGTGAGGGAGTGGGGAGCGCTAGGCTAGGACGTGTTCCTTCCCTCACCTCAGCATGTGTTAGCACTGCCATGACAGGAGCCGGGCAGCAGTGAGGAAGGGGTTACTGTAACAGGAGGAGGAGACTGTGTGCCCTCCTACCCACCCAGGCCGCCTGCAGAAACCATGGAGGAAGTGACAGTGTGAGTCCTGAACACATAAACACAGCAATTCATCGCTGCCAGCCGGGCACACAAGGTGGGAGACACCTGAGAGCTGATTGCTGGCACTGCCATCCATGGTGCCAGGGCTATACTGGGGCTATAGACTGATCAGGAAATACTGGGCATATAGGGAGCTAGTGTTGTCACTGCCCTGTCACAACACTTACATTATCTATTCCCTGACATTCTAATTGGATTATCAGAGATTGCCAGAATAACCATTCATCAAGATTACTACTTACCTCTAGAAGACCCCGATGATCAGATCATGGCACGTCACAAATACCCCATGTATCACGTAAAGGTGGGTATATGACATACAACACATCATAGATGTTTACCAACATTTATCAAGTGTTTCCATGAACTTCATAAGAAACTTTTGTGTAAAAGTTTCAAGCTATACAATCATAGAAGTGAAATCCGAGTGACAGCGATAACCTGTAATTTCCATACCCATCAGGGATCTCAAATCATTTGAAGACAAATCAGAGGTCGGAAATTCGATTTTAAGACTCTACAACCAAAGTGGTGATTTCAGAAGACCGAATGTTGCTTGGCCGCTGACACATCATTTTGTTTTTATTGCCTTCTTATTTATTCTGCTTTGACAAACCGCTGACGCCATGGACGCCGCTGCCCTGGAAGTGGATGCTTTAAAGTTTGCAAAGTTGGCTGTGGTCAATGACCAGATCGGAAAATATAAAGAAGCCGTCTTCTATTACAAGGTAGGAATTGTCATGAGATTTCTGTTCTTCAATCTCAATATTGTGTGAACATTCATTTGTTTTCTTTGATCTGGCTTGTTTTATGAATGTGATCTGCACCAACTGATGTGACTTTTCAGAGTAGACATGAACGTATTAACAAATATAATGCTATACAACTTACATTACAGACAGAAAGTAGTACAGATCTGTCACCGAGAAGTAATCCCTATTTTTCCAGCTAATTTATACTCGCCTGTCCCAATTCAGTTACAGGCGCCCCCAACCATCTTTTTCCTTTCAACTTTTTCTGATTACGATCTTCTGCTTTGTTGATTGGCTGGGCCAGGGTGATGTAAATTCTATGTGCCCGCTTATTCAGCCCAGGGGCCACAGGGGAAACCAGGATGAGCCCTTTATTCTGGTAACCAACATCATTCTGACTCTCACTCAGGATATCTAAGGATCCTGAACATGGAAGAGGACCGAGTGAAGATGTTGGAACCAATGAGTGAGTTTAGACATTGGGTCTGATTTGTTATAGCTCTCCAAGGCAGGAGAAGATAGACTATCATGGGTGATCTAGCAAAACTTTAAAGGATCTGTTTCAAGATTGAAAACATTTGCCAACTAGGTTTGCTGAATCACTCAGGTTCACCCATCATAGTCTATCTTCTCAAGCCTCGGAGAGCTTTAATAAATCAGGCCCAATGTCTGTCCCTTCTGCAATATAGAACTTACCTGCTTGCAGTTTTGTATTTTTTTAAAATTAGTTCTGCTTTAATACTTCCTGGGTTACAATCTGGAACAAGCACACAACCAGTAAAGTCCAACTGAAGCAAAGCTCATGATTTGTATACTTCTTCTTGGTCTTAATGGAGAACTAAACGCATTGATAGGTGGTGAACTTCTGCCATAATCAGCAAGTATGCAAAGCATAGATACCAATTATGGCTCGTACTTACCTGTATGCCAGGGCCTGTCACCACTTCATCCTAGGAAGGGGCCATCTTCACTGCCAGCTCGTTGGCCGGACTTCCGTGAGGACGGAGATCCTCTGCAGTCATTGGATAATATACCTGTGTGTGCACAGCAGTTACATTGTCCCCGATGGTTGGCTTTATGTACAGGGACCCCAATCTCATGCAGTTTAAAGCTTAAACAAAAAAACAGCATGAGTCATGGAGTTATTTTTTTGACAAAAGAGACTCAACAGGAAGCAAGCAGATATGTTTCCAGTGCGGGCAAGATCCCTTCCTTAGACAGTTATCACAGGCACGAGTGTCATCACAGAAAGATTTTCATTCTATTCTTGTTTTGGTGGTAATTTACATTTTTAGTACCCTTACTTTCCTTCCTGTATTCAGGACAATTGCAGAGAGTGAATCTCCCTAACTGGAGGTACAGACAAAAAATGACAAAGGTTTTTGCCATGTACCACCCCATCCAGATCTAAAAAAAAGTTATATAAGGAAATGCAGTTAGGGCAGTGTATGGGCCCTTGGCTGGTATGTGTACAGAAAGTGTTTGTGGCTATTGATATGCATGAACAAAGCACAAGTTTTCCTTATAGCGAAAAATATTTTTATTATATTTACTATTATGCCTCACTGTATACTTTTTTCATAAACTTTTTGTAAATGTTTTGCAAAATATTTTACCTGTTGATTCAGCCAAAATCCAGCACTTCTTGTTAGAGGCTAAGCTGCTGTCTTCCAGTAGCAGATTTGTCACTCTGCTTTGTATGTACATGCAGCAGATAATCGTCTGGTAGGTAATCAGACAAGAATTTGACATGTGTGCAGCCATCTGATACAGCTGATTGATGAACAACAAATTAGGATGACCACTATGCATTTCAACATAGGGGACTATGCGCTATGCACTATGCGCACTCCTTTGTTTATCTGTCACTGGAAACAATCATGAAAGATACATTCAAATGATGATTTATGGATATCCATCGGATGTAAGACTGTGGTTTGCACACTCAGCAGAAAGTTCTGTTACTGACAAGATCTGCAGATAAGCTCTGCAATAGATACACAAAAAATATTTGCTAACAAAACTGATGTATAAAAGGGCGAAATGACAAACCTACTGAAAAAAGAAATCCGCAAGATTTTCATACTCTGTAGGGTTAAAGAAAGAACTGTGTGTGTGAGGGTTTGTCTGGATGGTAGCTTTATCAGTGGAGGTCAGGTAATATTGTACTGTAGTTTTATGATATGTAGGTTTCTGTATTACAAACATACACACCTCAGTGTAAAGATAACCTAATCACTAGGGGACATGATGTTAATCAAGAATAATCAATATTATGACAAATTAAAGTGCAGCAATGACACCGGAAAGGTGTAGAGGAGTTGTACACAAGTCTAGAACAGGAAGGATAACTGCTGGCCAGTTATAAACCGAAATGGAAAAATGACTGCCCCCACCTGCCTCCTCCACATCAAAACAAGGCACATGGGCCTATGGTCAAACCAAGGATCCCAGCAACGCTTGTTGTCTGAGGGTATATTCAGACTGGCAATAAGATTGCTGTGCAGTTACCACTTCCACATGCCAGTGCAAAGCTGTCTCGGGGAAGACACTACATGCAGCTTCTACCCTCGGCAGTCCCATACAGAATGAATTGGACCACTACCGCCTGATGTCAAACCAACACTTTTGTGCTAGTGACTGAATCGCTGTCACCATGTCACCATGTAAGGTCACTTGATTCCGGAACTTTACCTAGTCTGAAGTTTGTTGACGAAGGATGCTCTGAGATTTTACAAAAGTGTATTTATACTTTAACTTCCCATTTGCAGTATTACATTTCCCTAAACTATAGGCCTGATTTATTAAAACTCTCCAAGGCTGAAGAGGACACATTTTTATCAGTGAAGCTGGGTGATCCTGCAAACCTGGAATGGATTCCTTTAAAGTAATTTTCTATTTGCTAGCAAATGTTTTGAATCCTGGACCGGATCTATTCCAGGTTAGGCTTGGTTTACACAGACATTTTCCCCAGCGTTTACCTGAGGCTTTAAAAGCCCATGTTTGAAATTCCCATGCATTCCCATGGGTTAATCTAAACTAGGATGTTACCTTGAGGCACGTTTACGAACGTTATCCATAATGCTGTTTGCATTATTTAAAAAATTATAACGTGGGGTAAACGCTTTTATTGATTTCAATAGGGCCTTTTCCTGCGTTTATCAGCACTTGAAACATAAGCACAGTAGAAACGCGAAAAACAAAGCATAGACGTTTTCCAGTGTTTTAAAGACCAGCTTTAAAACACTAATAACAGTGCATAAAAACGCATATAAACGCAGTAGGAACGTTTACATGCGTTTTTAAAAACGTCAGTGTAGACCCAGCCTTTGCTTGATTACTCAGCTTCACTGATGAAAGTGTGTCCTGTCCAGCCTAGGAAAACTTTAATAAATCAGGCCCAATGTCTCAAAAGGATTTAGGCATCTATTATTGAACACTGAGTAAAAAGTATATTTGTGAAATCCAGACAAATAGTTGCAATACATTTAAACCATTTTATCTGCAAAAAAATTATCTATTTGTACGTTCAGCAATACATCTTCCTATTGTGTGTCTCTGCTTGTTTTATGTGTGGTTGACCAGAATAACATATTTCTTTTGCAGGTGATGTGTTTTGTTGCATTTAGCTGTCTGCCTGCAGTTCCAATTTAACTCTATTGTAGTTTGTAACACATTGTAATACAAAGATACAATGTAAAGAAGAATGTCTCTCCTATACAACATGAGTTTATCATACTAGGGTTCTTGCTTTACTATGTGTATGTGATGATATTTTTTCTTAACTATATTGGTTTCCTGACTAATAAAGTTGATACATTTTTGTACATATATTTATATACCATCAAGGTATTATAAAGCACATTGGACAGAACTTCACCCATTTCATTGGCCAAATGGAGGAGACTTCTCTATACTATTAGGTATATTTCTTCTGCGTGTTCTATCAAACACTTATGAATAAATGCCCCTTCCCATTAATCATTATGCTGAAAAGGAAAAAAGAAAAGCAAAAAAAAAACAGGGACTGTACAGGCATACAAATAACCTACTGAGAACAAAAAAACTTAAAAACAAAAAAATCTACATATTTAATTCAATGTATATACAGAAGAAAAGGCATCAACACAAGACAATCGTGCATATTAAAAAACTTTAATCATTCGGTAGTCTTTTTTTCTCACATATGTCCTAAAAACAGGCTCAGTGCGTTTTGCAGAACATGCTTGCTTCTTCAGCTTAATGAATGACGTTGGGAGACCTCTGTTATATTTTCACCTCAGACAATGATTTTGATGACAAGGGGTACTCAGCCTAAACGCAGCCAGCCTTCCAAGTGTTACCTTCTTGTAAAAAGTACTTTTACTAATATGGAGGAGAAATTGGATCAGTAAGCAAATGAAAATCTTGCTATATATATGTGGTGTAATAATCTGCTATCACTACTGGTATGTAAATGTAATAGGTGTGTTTAGTCCAATGGAATTATTTCCTGGAGGCGTGTTCCTGGCTCACGTTGAATCACTTCCCTTCAATAAATTTTCTTTTAATTCACAGCCTACATTTTTTAAAATTTGTTTTAGATTTATTGTGGTCAAATCTTTCCTCTTATGGTTTAAACTCTTTGCTCTCTGTTTTGGTGTCAATGGTTTTCAAACCAGAAAGTGAGTTAAAATTTTTCTAATGATGACATATTGATTGCTAATATAGAGGGTAGGGTGACCAGCCTAATAAAATGTATTCAAAAACTGGCAGATAATCTGTGTTTTAGTATCTTATTTAATGAATTGTATCCATTAATCTACGGAATACACTGGTTGAGAGAAACAGCATAGACTAATGGTACTTTCATGGTATTTAAAGTCATATTAGTAGAGTGTTTAACAATCCTGGTAAAACCCAGACAATTTGAGCTGCCAGCAGTTGTGTTTATTTTTAAGCTAGTTCTTGTTTACCTGAGAAAGTCCCTTAACCTCCTTGCAGTTAAGCCCGACCTTCGCTCGGGCAAAAAAAAATTGCAAGGATGGTTAAGCCCGAGATTTTTCACTTACCTGGTCCCCCTGTGCTCATCCAGCGTCGTCCTCCATCGGTCATCGTCCGCCGATCTCTCCAGCGTCGGGTGCTAGCGGGACCGGTAAGAAGCCGGCCGGCTTCTTACCTGGTCCCGCTGATCGTCCGACGTCCTGCTCGTTCCAGCGCCGGATGATCTCTGCAGGGAGAAGCTGTCCGGCGGAGAAAAAAAAAACCGGACGGCTTCTCC
>NC_092862.1:103991005-104107628 GCF_032062135.1 Pyxicephalus adspersus | reverse complement strand
GTTACAGGTCTACAATTTAAAAAAAATTTCATGAAAAACAGTGGATCACTTTTGGTACAGAAATCTAGACCTCAGTGTAACGCTTAGGTGGTTAATCTCCGGCCCAGGCTCCACATAGGTCCTCTACGTAGACTGTAGGCCTCCCCCATTTTCAACACTTTGCCGACTACTTGAAATGCAACTAAAGGGTCCTGGGTGACAGGCTAAACAAGTACCAAATCGAATTAAACACAAAACTTTCTTCTTTCTGTGACGTAGTCATTTTAGTCACTTTCACCCTCCGCCATTTGTGTGTCATTTGTGCTTCACATGTTCCCCATTCCAGATACTGCAGCCTCCATAGGAGGGTTTCAGCTACAGAGACCATGCTGTCAACCCAAAAACAGTGGGAAAATTAAACATTATGATGGTAGTACAGATAGACAGGCACAGATAGAATAGGATGAACTTAAAAAAATACCATAATAATAATAAATAAATAAAAACTTAATGAGCAAACTAAGTTAAATTCAGATTTTTTATTGGGAATTAAATTTAACAAAGAGTACAGTTTATGATAAAGAAATATTTAGATATATATTTAGTAATACGGTATATAATTTGGCTAGAGCCAGCTAGAAGGAATGAATAAATGTTAATGATATTGAGTGAAAATCTATTTATATTAGTTAGATTGGAAGTAGTTTCCATAATTCATTAGATCAAGCAATACATACCTACAAATTTGATATATCAAATCTTCCTGGTAAAGTTTATCATTATTACACAGTATCTATATAGCGCTGACATTACGCAGTGCTGTACAAAAGTCCATTCATGTCACTAACTGCCATGTCAAAGGGGCTCAAAATCAATGTCCCTACCATAGTCATTTGTCAATAATACAGTCTAAGGTCAATTTTAGGGGAGAAGCCAATAAACCTAAATAATTCCTTGTTTTTGGAATGTGGGAGGAAACCGGAGTACCTGAAAGGAAACCACACAAACATGGGGAGAACCTGCAAACTCCATGCAGATAGTGTCCTGGCTGAGATTCAAACCTGTGATTTAGCGCTGCAAAAGAACAGGGTGCTAACCACTGAGCCACCATACTGCCCAAATTGTAAATATCTTCTGAATGCTTCACAATTCAAATTAAATGTAAAATCCAAGGGCTCTATTTATAGGACAGAGAGTCCAACATTCCCTTGGAATCTTTGAGGTGTATGTGTTTCAATGGCAGTAATTGATTGCCACGAGGGAATGTCAGATTCCCTTTTTTAAAAATAGAGCCCTAAGTTTGATGACTGCTTTGGGTAGATGGTGCTGGGATTTCCAACACAGAAACCTCACACTGGTGGCTTGAAGGATAGAAGATAGAGAATTCAATCTTCTAACGTGTATTGTTCCTTTATGCCTAATGTCATGATGACCCCAGAACAAGTTCAATTTGTTACTGAAATGTAAATATATCAGAAGAGTATTAAAAAATAACAAAATAAAAAAATCAACCTGCTTTTATAAAATTGTGACCTGTTTGTTTTGTTCAATCTAGTGACTTGTGCTAATACATATATAATGTATGATTCATAGAAAGGCATCCTGTTTCACAACTTGACATTTACTTTACTTATTTAAAAAAATCATGTCATTGGAATCTTGGGCTGTTCAAGTTATTTTATCAGTACTAAGCAGCCTTTGCCACAGATGTTCATCGACAGGCATTTTGGTGTGAAATATTGGCAGATATGTTTTTTATTTTACCATCTAACAGTTAAATGTTGATTTCACAACCCCAATCTGACCATAGTTCACTTTTCTTTACAGATGAAGTGAAACATGATATAATACTTAATAAACGGAAGTCAAGTTAATAAATGCACACTATATGCCAAACAAGTTCAGATTCTTGTAGGATTAGTTCTGTCTAATCATATGAAAACCTACTTAAGTAAAGTATAAGTACTAAAACTAGCTGTAGCCACTGTAAGTGAACGTAGCTAGTAGAAGTATGGTATCTTTATATCATTCTTCTGTTAGCCCAATGTTTCTCAACTAGGTTTCCTCCAGAGGTTGCCAGGAGTTCCTTAAACAATTTGAGCCTCTTAGGTCAGTTTAAGTGACACCAATGATATTTTTGGCTATCTGTAAGGGTGACATTCTTCCCACTGGCCAGCAATGTAAAAGGCATTCTTTCCACTGACCGCCATACTAATGTACTGGGAGCTGTGTGTATGTAACTATTATCGGGGGTTCTCTAAGACCTGAAAGTTATTTCAAGGGTTCCTCCATGTTAAGTTTGAGAAACACTGTGTTAGCCTTATACATCACCCAGGACAGAAAAAAAGGGAGTAAACAGCAGGAGCCAGACAAGCTTTTGTTTTGTTGTTCTGGCAATGAAAATGTTGACATGACATAAGAACATGCTGAAAGGTGATTTGATGAGTACGCTTCTGCTCCTTTACTGTCCTATCAGCAGAGGTGGGGGTATTCTTGACCAGTCTTTGTAACAATGGTGGACCGGACATAGGTGTCAATTCTGAAAAGAATTACAGATCACATCGTAGTTAAAAGAATTGCTGTATAAGCAGGGGCGATTTCTGCATTGTAAACATTGGCACAGTGACAAAATATTGACATTTGTTCTTACCTTTGCATACTGTCTCCAGAAATAATAGCTCGAGTTCTATGTGAAGAGAAAATAAAGTCTGCAATACACACCTCCGCTCTATTGATGCAACGTCCATGGGATCCCTCATCAGTGCGGGCATTCTTCACTTCCTGAAGGTTTGCCATCTGTGGCCATTATGATAGGCTTGCTGGGAGGAAATAATTCCTGTGCAGATGCATGTGAGTTCTTTCATCCCAGCTTCTTGTGCAACTCGGGGTTTGTTCTCTTTTACAATAATACAAAAACTTCCTGCTCACATTTTTAACTTACCCAAAGTTCTAGCTGGAACTGTATTCCTTTAATCTGCTTGTTTGCGTCAGTACTGACCATATGTTTTAATACATTTTGCTTGATATAGTGAAATTACAAGGATTTCATTTAGAAGAATGGCCAAGGAAAAATTACTTCAGCCCAAAGTGCATATACTTTATGTTATTTATTTGTCATTGTAGGCCCGTGTCATTCATACATTCCTGTTATTATCTATTAGCTTCCTAAAACAGTTTATTGTAATCTGTATGCTAACAATTCTATAGAGAAAAGATGATCTCATAGTCATCTGATTCCAATTCTAGGTTTACTGAACTTGGAAATGGACTGTGAACCTTATCAGCCAGAAGATTCCATATAAGGGAATAAAAAGACAAATGGTTTTCTGATCATTCCTTGACCTGTCACATTTTACTTTCTTTCATTTACACAGGGGACAAGTTATTATTATCCTGTTTTTATATAGGGCCACCTGTCCCTCAAAGAATGTCATATGTCATTAACACAGTATAAAGCCAATTTGTAAGGGGAAGCCTATTAACGTACCCAAATGTTTTTGTAATGTGGGAGGAAACCCACAAAAAACACAGGGAGGACATACAGTCTTTATGCACATAGTGTCCTGGCTGAAATTCAAACCTAGAACCCCGGTGCTGCACAGGCGAGAGCCACCGAGCCATTTCTCTTCTAGTAAAATTCCTAATGTCATGTGATAACTTCCTAATCTCATCAGGACCCCGGGCCAACTTTATTGCCTTTAGATAAGCATATACTACAGATTTAAAAGAGGGCTCCTGAGTGTTATATAGCAGGGGTCCCCAACCCCTGGTCCGTCTGATGGTGGGCCACGGCTTGGGGGCTTCCCGGCCAGATCCGCGGACCACGTTTCCCAAAGTCATTGCAGGCTCGGCGGTGGGCGGGTTATGTTTCTGGACACAACCCACCCACTCTCACATGGCAGGCTCAAACCTTGGATGGAAGAGTGGGCGGGTTCTGGTATCATGATGTCATTCTGGTTTCCCCTTTGAGTGACACATGGCTTCCCTCGCATGTCCATGCATTTAGTGGTCGCAAGCCACAAAAGGTTGGGGACCCCTGTTATATAGGACAGTTGCTAACAGATCCTAATGGAGATATCGGGTGCATCCTTAATTGAATGGACCTTGGATTTTGCTCATTTCACATTCCAGGCATTCTTGTAGTCTTGTAGCATTCACTGCTTTATAATTATGACAAATGTTAGTAAAACCCACATTTTATATTTAATTTAAAGCAATTCAGATATTGACAAATATTTTCGAGGTAGGTGATTGTATCAACTAATAGTAATGGCAAACAAGTGTTATAAATCTGATGAATGAATGTGCCAGATATAGTCTTTATCTTAAATTAATATTATTTGACCCTTTAAAACAGACTTTATTCACCCAGCCATGATATTTTGCGTGAATCAAAAGTAAAGTAAGAAGTTCCTGTTAAAAACATAGTCATAGCCAACTCATTGTATGGAACAAAATATAACAATAAAAGCACTTTAAAAAAGCATTTTTCTAAAACTGTAAATGTGACTTTCACTGACTACTTTAAATGTACATCCCTTAAAATGCACACATCTGAAAGATTCACAAGCAGTGAATACTAGTGAATGTTAAATGATCTGTTTTAAAAATATACCCCCATAATGCAATAATAATGTGGACCCTAAGCCATACAAGAACCTCTGTATACAGTGGTGCCGGAGAGTTTGTGAACCCTTTTCCACACAAAGATATGTTACTGGATCATTTTTTTCAATAAATGAATAATAATTTTAGTTTATTTAACTAGGGCTCACAAATGTTCAAGCACCACTATATGTATCTTATTTATCAGCCTGTTCACATGGGAGGTGTAAAACATTTAATTTATTTTTTTACAGTAATTTTTTGGTATTTCAGTGGTTTTCCTTGTGATCCTGGGTCTTCAGTTTTTGCATATTTTTCTAATTATTTTTTTTTGTTGACAGCTTTGCATAGATAAATATAATGTTCTTTCCATGTGAAGGTATAAGTGTTTGTGGGTATTCTGTACATATTTTTTTTGTATCTTAAAGCTCTTATGATAAGAAAAGAACACAATTTTGGGCCACTCTAAACAACTTTTTTTTTTTTTCCACAAACTAAAAAAAAGTTTAATAAAAGACACATTGTTTACTATGTTGTTTAATTGCAGTAAACTGAATGCCTAACTGTTGTACTGTTGTGTTGCAGGAGGCAGCTCAGGCCCTAATTTATGCTGAGATGGCAGGTTCAACTCTGGAGAACATTCAGGGCAAGATAAATGAGTACCAAGACAGGGTACAAGCTCTGTATAATGCAGGTAGGCACATGGGGAGGGGGCACTGCTTGCTATTTTTGTGTTGTTCGAGATTATTGATTTTCAATCACTGTGCCGTGGTACACTAGTGTGCCATAGGAAGACCTTTAGGTTTGCCGTGAGAAATTATCCAATTACCATTGTCAAGTTTCTATGCAGTAGTGACTGGCAGAGTAATGTAATACTCTTCCATGTCAGTGGGTGGCAGTAGGGAGCTTAATTGCCTTGTTTATTCTTGAGACAAGAGAATTAGCTACAGAGTGTCATTTTGTAACATTTAAGATTTGTGGTGTGCCGCAGTTTTTTTTCAATGTAAAAAATGTGCAGTCGCTCAAAAAACACTGAAAAACACTGTTCTAGGTAATATAACAAATTTTATATAAAATTTAAGCTATATTTACTATTCCATCCTATGGCAGCTGCATCTGTCATCTACACTGTCTGTGGTGACTCCCTCCTCCCTGTCCACAATATATTCTGTTGCAGGTGCTGTATGACTGCTTTATCATAGACAAAGAGTTAAATGTAATCCATTACCATTTCCTTTTCTGCATCCTTTTCTGCTCAAACAACAATTAGCTGCCTTACCTCTCTCCCCTTCACCCCTCCTAATAATCAGTTCTTGCTCTGCCTCTATTTGTCCCTTTTATGCTTTTGCTCCCTAAACCATCAGCCACAATCATCTTCCCACCTATCCCCCAATTATTTTCAGACCCAACTCACCTATTTCCAAATTAGTCAATGATTAAATCATGCTCAGCATCTTCTAACCCTTGTTCACCATCAGATCTCTCTGCCGCCTCTTTCTTCCTCCAATCCATGACCCTCTATTTTCTGCCTTCTCTTTTACTCACACTGGGCACTGGTACTTCTATCTTTCTTCCAGCTATCATCCATTCCTCTCACTCTCTCTACAGGTATTTACAATTAGTTTTTTTATGATAGATATTGAACCTTGCAGTCCTTTAAAGCATTTTCTCATCATATTTACTTGAGTATATAAATAATGCACCCTATACAACTGCATTGAAACTTGTGTATACAGTTTTTTTTTTTTTTATTAATTTACTAGTTCAAGGTCAGAACATTGAAACCTTAAAATCAAAACAGCAACTAGACCTGGAACGAGCACGCTTCCTTGTCACACAGGCGTTTGAGGAAGATGACAAAGGAAACGCAGAAGAAGCCATTGAGCTGTATTCCGAGGCAGTTGAGCTCTGCTTGACAACAGTAAGTAAATCTTTATGTATATGTGTGTGTGTATATATATATATATATATATTTATATATACTGGACTACAGTAGGTTTTTAGGGTCTAATTTATAGGATATGCAAAAGTTCCTATTAGTTATAGACACTTTCAGATTAGCATTTTAATAGTGCTATCAGTGTATTTTAAAGGGCAAGCCAACTGCTTTGTTTAATGTCCTGCCATTCAGCAGTAAAGACTTACCTTTCTATGACCCCACCACTCCACGCCACCAAGACACTCTGATATAGTGACTTGCATGTTTTTACATACTTGGAAGTACAGAATACTTTTCTAAATCCTACAGTTTATCATGTGTTGCTGAGGAAGAGAAATGGGAAAGTGAAACTGTTTCCTCCAACATCCCAAAAGCATACTGATATGGAAATTGTCTTTCCCTTGTATTGGCCTTGTGTTTGACATATGACTGTAGGGACAGGGTAGAGACATATAATTGTGAATACCTCTGTGAGACAGTTAGTGACATGTCTATGAAATCCGTAAAGTACTGTGAATGATGTTGGCAAAACTGCAATAATTCTGAAAAACTTTACACCATACTTTCCCAAAACCCAACCCATAGAACCAAATTACTAATTTATAGCCTGAATATCGAATCCTTTGTCATTTGATTTTTTTTTTGATTCATAAAATACTCTGAAACTGATTCTTCAACGTATTTCTGTTTCCTAGTCTAACGAAACCACAGATCAAAACCTACAAACAAAGCTGAAGCAGCTGGCTCGGCAAGCATTGGACAGGTGAGTATATTTCCTGTATTCTTTTAGTAACAGATCATGATATATAACAGATCAAAACATCATCACATTATCTGATCTGTTTACCAGGTGCTAGAATGTTTTCACCAAGATTTATTATATAAAAGCTGACTATACTGAAATGTATTTAAATTTCTCCCACACTAAATGCAAACTTTGTGTCAAATGTGCTTTTCTGATGACATGAGTAAACATCCAATATCAATCTAATGTGAAACACATTGATAAACATCTTATAGCGGCTATATTGTCTTTGGTTTTATTTAGAAAGGAGTCTTTATCCCTACATGGTCGAGAAACCTATAGCAAATAATCCATCCTGTGCTAAAGAGTGAACCCCAGCTTCTAAGATTTATGGCACCTAAGAAAAGAAACTATTAAAAAAAACAGCCTAAATGAGTTTTTCAATAAATTGCATGGTTGAAGTTAGGCAACTACTAAACAGCTTTCTTCAAACATCATGTCACATGTCAGGTTTACAGTAAATATTTGATATACAGAGCTAAATTGTAGACAGTATCAACATTATTCATTATAACTTGGTTTAAAACTAAGAATAAAAATGTTGAGGGAAATAATGACAATAACTCTATGGGCTCTATTTATAAAACTTGGCATTCCCTGATTTGAATCTTCCAGGTCCCTGTGTTTCAATGACAGGAATTAATTCCCACCAGGGAATGTTTAAGGGAGTGTCAGATCCCCTTTTTTTTATAAATAGAGCCCTATGTATATAGATACAGGCTCTAGTCGTGCAAAGAGCATTGCTTTTTGTAAAGTGTAATAACTCCCCAGAATCCAAACTGATTTTGTTTTTTCAAAGTCCCAAAACTGCTAGAATAATTTTGACTGCTTTATGGATTATGTCTTTTTATTTAAAGGGTTACCTTTTTACAACTCTGATACTAAGAAGTTCTGGTAGCAGAGAACATTGAATCCACATTTTTTTCTTTTTGTTTGTAATGTATTGGGGAAGTGTTAGCCCTAAAGCTAAGTTTTCGTTGTTGTTAGGAGGATTATGCCTCACCTTCTATCCAGATAGGGGGGAAATATCTCTCCAATGGGAACACAGATGGCTATACAAACCTTGTAGAGGTTCAAACCCTTTACTACTTTATTCTTTTTAATTCAAAGATTTTATTGTTTTTTTTTTTTTTGTTTGTTTTTAGCATGTATAACAGAATAAAGAAGGGGAGGAAGGGGTTTACATTCCACATATTCATCTTAACTTTAATCAAAATAATTACAGCAGTGTGAATACCATATACTTAATGTCATACAACACAATAAAAATAAACAAAATAGAAAGAAAGGGAGTGGGAAAGGGAAACCATATGGCAACATTAATATAAAATGGTTCCACAGTAACAACCAGAAAAAATTACAGCTTTCTTTATTTTGTATTAACTATTCCTACTTTATTCCTATGTAAAAACATGACCATCTGAGTATGCACATGCTTTCTACAACGTGTCTTAATGCAAGTCTATGGGGTTTTCAGTTACTCCGCAGATGGAGAACACGGTTTATGACAATGAATATGAGATGAACAGTTGCTCATCTGAAGAACAGGCTTGAAATCATGAAATGTGTTGATTTTCCTTCAATATGAGTGAAGCAAAATGTAACACTAATTATAAATAAGTAATCCGTCATTCCAAGTACATTTTTCCCATATCATATTTGATTTTTGATCTTGTTGAGACAAGGCTTTACAGTAGGAGCCTTAAGGGGGTTGGGCTATTTTTGTTGTGGGTGGACATGTTACCTTTGCCAATAATGCTTTTATTTTAGATTTGCTTATTTAAACATAATTATCCACTAATAAATTGTGCTGCTGTCCCTTTTATATTGGGCTGTAGCTCACCAAAACAACTGTATTTTTTTAATTCTACTAAATTTGCAGTGTCACAGCTCAGGGAATTACAGAGCAGCTTTAAAGGGACATTCCACATTTAGGATCTTTTTAAAACAGTTTGGTTTGTTGATATAAAAACAGCATTTACTTTTAACTGCAGTTCTGTGTTGACGGACAATTTCTATTTTTTATGTATATGATTTGGAATGTGATTTTTTTTTTTGTGTATTAGGGCAGAATCTTTAAAGGAATCTATGTCCAAGTCTACAGGTAAAGACAAAATATCTGTCCCCAAGCCAAGTCAGCCAGCAAGACCCTATCTCCCTCTGGGCCCGGACTTCAGCCTAAATGATAAACCACCATCTGCCAAACCTGTCCAGAGCAGCGAGCCAGCTCGCCAAAGATACACAGCTGAGGAGATCGAAGTGCTTAGGTAGATTTCCATATCCTTATTAATGCTATACATAGACATAGGAGGTACTTGCCTTAAAGCTGAAAAATCTTTAATTTGAAAATTTTAATTTCAAAACCAAAACACAGAAACAAATTTATCAACTGTTGTAATTATTTCAAAAGTAATTACAAAAAAAACATGCGACCAGACAAGTCTTTTGTTGCAGAACCTGCCTGGCCACAAAACCTGCTAGTTTTTTATTTACACACGCCTGTCCTCGTACCTTTGTGGGCTCGCCATCTTCATTGCTTCTTCACCGGATGCCCAATTTTCAACCATTTTGATTGAGCAGCCATGCACAGCTTAGTGATTTTGGACAGATAACAGACAGGTAAGCATGTTGTATTGCAAAAGTGACATCCCTGTCTCTTCTGCAATAAAAATCCTGCCTAATTATAATTTTTTAGAGGAAGAACATGTTCTGTTTTAAGATCATTTGAGTGACAGCTGAAAAAGATTTATCCATAAAATATTTTAGAACAATTTATGAACAATTCTGTAATAAAATGGTTTATCTAAATCCAAATCAATTTTTGTATCTAAAGGAAATTGTAAAGTGAAAGGGCTGTGTGTTGGACCAAAGCAGGGTTCAACCTAAAACGGCTAGTTAATTCCCTTAAATAATAACATTTTATCAGGGATTTTACACAACAGTAAGAAAAATAGCAGCTACATATTGTAAACAAAACATATAACAAACAAGGTGTCATATGATGCACATAACCAGATCCATTGCTAAGAAGGCAAAGTGTACAAAATTTAGGGAGGAAACCAAAGTTATGTTAGGACACTTATTAAGATCCCATCTGAATTTTACAGGTTCACAATCACTTGGAAACAAACACTTCATGAGTGTTAGAATCACGTTTTTTTGCTGATATGTTTTCACTGTTTATATAGTTGGTTTCTTTTCACACTGACTTTCAGCTTACTGTTTGCAGGAAGACCTCAAAAATCAATGGTATAGAGTATGTGCCGTTCATGAGTGTCGACCTAAAGGAACGTTTTGCCTTTCCTATGCCATATTCGTAAGTATATCTAGTTGGATAACAAAATGACAAAATGACTAAATGTAAAAAGGCTGTCACTGATTTGGATTTACCCTTAAAGTCTTCATTGGAAGGGAGCTAAGGGCATTAGATTTCCCAGCTTGCCTGGGGACATAAAAAAAAAACAACTATCATATGATGCCTATAGGTTTTTACCATCCTTTTGTGCAGAGGTTTAATCTTATGAGAAGAATATAGTCTATTGCAGGAGTCTTCTTGTTCTGTAGAATTCTACCTTTTACATGCATGTTTTTCATTTACTTACATAGGTGATTTGGGAAGAGTTAGGGTACCTGGCCAGAATAAGCATTTAGGTGGAAGATCTGCTTTAAGAAAGTTTAATGTAGTTTTACTGTGGAAAGCTTATTTAATTTTTTGTCTTTTTCAGAGACAGGTATGGCAAGTTGGCACTATCCCCCAAGCAGAAAGCCATGTTTTCCAGGTGGGTGAGACCAGATGAAATAAACAACAACCCCACAATGATCTACACTGTGTCAAGTTTCAGCATTAAACAGGTAAATAGATTGTATTTCCTGCCATCTTTAAAGCTCTTTATCTTGCAGTTAATAAAGTCCCCTGATTTCCAAATTATAAGTACTAAAGCTGCCCGTACTCTTTAAAATCTAACTGCTCAATTTACCTTTAGATTTACCTACAACTATGTACAATGGGATCTAGCACATTCGGATGCAAATGGAATGATTGTTCAGGTTCTCATATAACATTGTTTCGTTAGGTAACAAAAAAGATTGTACATGGATTGCAATCTGATATATAGAGTTATAGTCACATCATAATGTGTATTGTAAGCTTACAGCCATTGGATCAGCACCATAGCCAGGCAATTTCATTTTTAAAGGAGAGATGATAACATTTTCTCTGTAACAGCCCCTTGTTTACATATATACAATCCTTTTAGATATAAGATGCTGTTTGGAAAAGTGTATTTATTTATTTTTCTAAAAGCCTTACTTTAGACATGGCCAACAATCAATCAACTCTCTTCCTTATATTGTGCAGTAACTATACTGTGTTGATCACAAGGAAGCACATGTCAGCCAATTAATTTTGTCTGTGTGATGACAGTGTTATCCATGTAGAAAAAATTAGGGTTAGCAGATTGTCTTGAGTTCTACAACAGTATCAGACATTGAGTAATGTTTACCAGTCAGAGCTGCTTCATCCACATGACATTCAACAAGTACCAGGGGTTCAGCTACAGCCGTGATCCTCTGCAGTTGGTCGAAGCTGTGAACCTGAGTACCATTTAACAAATGAACGGGCAACAAGTGAACGAACAGACATTGTAATTGAAGGGAGTTGGGGCAGCAAGCAGTTATCTCACCTAGGGCCCCTTTTTCATTTAAAATAATTTGCCTTTTAATATTGTTGAATTGAAATTTTTGTTGAGAAGTGTTGAAAACATTTCACATTGGGGCCTGTCCTTGAAGGAACCTTACTCACTAGAGTCAGTGAGGGCATAAGCATATATTTTTGAATTGTGAGTACAAACCTGAGCAAGTGCAAAAACACAAAATTAATGAAATTTATTCATGCTGATAATTCAGTACATTGCTGCAGCCAGCAAATTACAACCCAGTTCTCAAAGAACATATTATGTGATGTGGCTAATTAATAAATCTTGTTAATACTAATATATATATATATATATATATATATATATATATATATATATATATATATATATATATATAATACATGGGTGCACAGCAACAAATGTTGTGTTGTGGAAAAATTATGTGGTTAGCTCAAATCATATTGCAAAACAAGAAACATAGGAAGCTCACCTTAAATGTTAAAGGATCATTACTTGTTTAAAACATATTTAAAACACATATTTGTGTTTTCTGTGACTAGTTAAGTATCTCATGTTTAGTCCTGCTAATAACTACAAGGAATGAGTTAATAGATTAACAAAGCAAGCAGACTTGTTACAAGAAGGGCACTGCCAGGGTTCTTTCCCTTTTCAAAGCTGTGTCACTTAATCTCCCCAATCTACTTTCAGTCTGCTTTCAAGGCAATTGCTTTTCAGTAATGCTTTTCAGTAATACATTTAGGCTTAGAAGCAGAAACACACACGCTAAAAAACTAGATAGATGTGCTTATAGTAATTAATTCACATTGATGTACCAAACAAAAAAAAGATTGATCCTAAAACATACGTTTGTGCAGAGTACCTATTGAAGAATTCAGCAATGGTAATTTATGTGAATGCCTGTTTGTTTTTCCTGTGCATTGCAGGTGGCAATGTAGTCATCTGTCTGACTCCAGTGCTAATTCTTGTGTGCAGACATACTCTCCTGGCTGGGTAGTGAGTGGAATATTATCACTTTACTGCTAACTCTAACACTGAACCTAATTCCTAACCCATCACCCTGATAAGGGGTCATCATCTCATCTTGTGTCTAGAGCCACAGAACTATGGTTACTCCAAAGCATTTATAAGTTTGTTTTTCCGTTTAGTGGCAATGGTTTATCAGCAGAGGGCTTTTATGGAATAATGGTTTCTTAACTCGATAATCCTAACCACCAAGTTTTATGTTCATTTATAAAACAGAATGCTGTTTTTTTTTAAAGTAGATGAATGTTAGTGTTGTTGGTAATTATTCTTAGTTCTGGGTTTAAAAGCCAACCCTGAAATTTAACAAGGAAATTTTTGATTGTTTTGTGTATAAAGGAAACAACAAAAAGAGCAAAAAGAGGGTTTTTTTTTGCTTAATGTATTAGGATTAAACAAAGATTATATAGAAAGTTGCAATATACAAAAACAGTTCAGTGCGACCCTTCCTCCAACTATATTACATTCATATAGTGGGGAGGGGTCTGTGTTCTTCATATCTAGACAAGACCATCTATTGTAGCTAGTAAATACTTATTATCTCTTCTTTTTTAGGGGGTTGGGGAATTTTCGGGCCAGGCCAAAAAAATCCTCTTTCTCTTTTTGTTGTATCCTTTATACACAAAACAATCAAAAATTAGAATGCTGTTTTTTAAAATTTGAGTATTTAGTATTTTTTTTTCAGCCAAAACAATTTGTTTGGATGAATCAGTGACTTTGCTAAGCATTGTGTGGATCTAAACTGACAAGATCTGCATACTGTGAAAAATAGGAAAGCATTGTTGCTTGTGGGATCATATCATAACAACTGCTGTAAATGGTGTCATCATTATAGATTCTGAGGCTTTTAGTTAGTAATGTGTATCTTTTTTTCCCCTCCAGACCATAGTGTCAGATTGCTCTTTTGTGGCCTCCCTTGCCATCAGTGCTGCTTATGAGAGACGGTATAACAAGAAGCTTATAACAAGGTATGCATTACTTTTTTTTAGGATTATGGCACTATGAGATTTATGCCCTGCATTCACAAGGCATAAAAGGTTGGCTCTTTCCAAACCTAGGAAAACTCTTTTTAACTGAATGCAAGTTGTCAATTGCTGCTTTGCCTCTAAGGGGAAAGGCGGCCTGTTCTATTCTGTTTCTTATGGTAATGTTTTCATTTTTAAAGACCCATTTATACAAGGTAGATCAGTTGCAGCGCTGTCATCCATCAGTGGGCTGCCTAATGCATTGCCAGGGGTCTAAGTGAACTCCCCCATTTTATAAGGGTACCTATACATCAGTGTGGCATTATACCAGTGAAATACTGAAAGTCTTGCCAAGGCAAATTCTATAAATTCTATATTGTATAAAAAATTTCACCTAATTATTCAGATATTTGTTTGATTAGTTTTGATAGCTGTGCCATCTCAGACATTATATATGTTTACACAAAGTAACTGCATTAAGAGTACAAATTGTATATATGGGACACGTGCTGAAACACTTACCTATATCTGCTTGTTAACTTTTATGCCTTTTTCACCTATCATTGTTGGCTTTTTTAATTTTTTTGCCTTTTTTGTCCTTTGGTTCTGCTACTCTTCTGATACTAACCTTCCTTCCCTCTAACGGGAGCATACCTAGAAGGAAAGAGCCACTGTAAGGAGGGTATACCTAGAGAGCTAGAATGAATTCTCTATCATTCCTCTAATATGCAGGACATATAACTGAACTATGATGTGTAGCCCGATTATTTGAAGAGAGAAAAGATGGTCTGTGAATATACAAATATTTTCTCCATTGACATTTGTGCCTTAATTTATAATATTTCCCAGAGAAAAATTTCTCTACTCATTTTACATTTTCACTCTCCTTGAAAATAATCCAGAAAAAAAATAGTAAAAGTTCTGCCCATTTATAAAAATGTATGGAAGCCTAAGCCTGTGTGTACAGCACTAGGTCCCAGGTTCGAATCTCGACATTATCTGCAAGGAGTTTGTATGTTCTCTCCGTGTTTGCATGGGTTTCCTCCCAAGTCAAAATACATGTAGTGAAGATAATTGGCTTCCCCCACAAAAAATTGACCTTAGACTGTGGTAATGTCATATGACTATGGTAGGGACATTAGATTGTGAGCCCCTTTTATTGTCAGTTAGTGACATGACTATGGACTTTGTAAAGTGCTGTGTAATATGTCAGCACTATATAAATACTGTGTAATAATTATTAATATTAACGGTTCTGTATTATGTGTTTGTATGAAGCCATGAAGAATTTTGTAATTTCTTACTTTGTCTAAGAGTTTAAACAACATTGACATAATGGACCTGATTTATTAAAGCTCCCCAAGGCTGGAGTGGATTATCAGTGAAGTTGGGTGATCCAGCAAACCTGGAATGGATTTCTTAAGTCTTTTGCTATTTGCTAACAAATGTTTTTAATCCTGGACCTGATCCACTCCAAGTTTGCTGGATCACTCAGGTTTACTGATAAAAATAAATATTTTCCAGTCTTGGAGTGCTTTAAAAAAGCAGGCCCAATTAAACAGATCACTGTAGTTAAGCTTCCAACTCATATACTTGTTTTCTTTTTTTTCTGACACTAAGCATAATCTATCCACAAAATAAAAAGGGGGAGCCAGAGTATAACCCATGTGGGAAATATATGGTGAAGTTGCACATCAATGGTGTACCTAGAAAGGTAAGATCTATTGGTTCAAAGGGTATTGGGAATAAGTGCTGGTAATGTTAGCATCTTCTTATCATTCACAAATTTAAATAGCTTGCAGTTTAGAGCATGTACGTCTTTTTTTGGCAAACTGAAAGTGTCTTGTTAAATTTCTTCATGATAGAAAAGGCAAGCCATGTTTCTAATGAGGTTGTTTTACTCATGCCACCTTAATTAAGAGAAATTGTGACATGAGCGTTGGGTTAAAAAGATTTTTTAAATTATTATTTTGTAACTTACTCAGTATAATCCTGTGTATGAACGGCACCACTGCACTGTGTGGGGGAGTCTTGATTAAGCTTCATGTCAGTCGTATAAAAAAAGTCTAATGTCTAAGTGATCATGGCATTAGGAATTTATACACAATACTAAAGTCAACAGGATAGGGAAGAAGATTAAAAATCAAAATCCGACTTCAAAGACACTTTTTATTTCCAAAGAGCGTGTCTTCAATTGTCAGCTAACTCAAAGCCCTAGTTTTCTGTATCTTTGTACTCCAAATTATGTAAGCTTGGTATCTGTACAGAAATTTTACATTTAAAATGCATCAAAATCATTTCAAATATATTATTCTGTTCTAGTTTTTTTATGAACAAGGGGGTATTTTAGTTTCTCCACTAAATCAGAGCAGAGGAAAAGCAATGGGCTATTTTGAAAGCTTTTGACCCTATTTATGTTGTCTGAGAAATAAAGATGACATTTGAGTGGTTGAATATAATAAATGCTTGGGCTTCTAACACACAATTCATATTTACAGGTTATAATAGATGATTTTCTGCCTGTCGATCATAATGGAGAGTTGCTTTGTTCATATTCTAACAACAAGAATGAATTATGGGTGTCTTTGATTGAAAAAGCCTACATGAAAGTGATGGGAGGTTATGACTTCCCTGGATCCAATTCGGTGAGTTTGTCTATTGTAGTAGGAAAGATACCTACCTCTAGGTAGACGTTAAAACAAAATACATAACAACTACAGAGATACTGGGTCTATTTATAGTACCACATCCCTTAATCATACAACAACACTATATAAATCAGTGGATACAATATAAAAGTAAAAACAATCAATTTATGAGACATAATTAAATCAATAAAAACACATAATATATAAATCATGCAATGTTAACCAATCCTTTCACCAATTATTTTACAAAAGATGTATGTGTTTCCCAACCCGCATGCTTGGTGAGATAATGCTGTGAATGACTGGATGTGTCCAATAACTGAGTTACCAGTGTTTCTAAAACATCAGTTATGAATGTTCTCTCAAGATGAAAACCCCTTAAGCATGAGACACAAAGCACTGATTTTGTACCTCTGTGCTATATTCTTTTCAGAATATCGACCTACATGCACTGACTGGATGGATACCAGAAAGGATTGCTATGCACTCGGGCAACCAAGCCTTTGATAAAGAAAGCACTTTTAGAATGTTATACCAAAGGTAATACCCTTTTCTATGTGTAGAAATAATGCTCAGGAACACAATGGAGTTTATTTATAAAAAAAAAAAAAAGTGGAGAACAGAATATATTCCCCAGTATTTTCATTCTGCACTTATAAAATCCTGTTCATCAGCTTTATAAAAGTAGTTTTGTTCATTGGCAAACATGCTTTTAAAAGTGTACAATATAAGTACAATAATAACGTAAAGTGATGATAAAAAGCCGAATTTGAACTGTGATACGGTATATTACAAGAAATCAAATGCTAGGGGGCGCTGGAGTTACATGTGTGTGTGTGTGTGTGTGTCTACAATATAAGTATTTACATACATGTAGCAGTAGTGGCCTCAGAATTTCAAACAGCCTGATCTCTATCCGTTTTAAATCATCACTTTATAAATATTGAACAGCATAGTAAATGTGAAAAGTGGTAATAATTAAAAAAGTGGTGCACATCCTTAAAAATGCAATCTTTTAAACTGATAATCACTTTAATGAGAAAAAAATTATGCCATAATTTTAAATAGCCGCTAATTTTAAAATTAGCCACTGGAGGGGGCACTCAATGCATTTACTCTTCTGTCTTTCTCCTGAACCAACACTTTCAGCCCAAGAAAAAGAATCTAAAAAAATGGTTGGAGGATTGAGACACTTCTTGGAGGCGCACAGTCGTCTGACACTTCTATAGGTTTCAAATACTAAAAAGACTGTCTAAAGCTGTAGCGACTTCTTATTTCCATGTAGCTATCCTACCTGCCTTTGTCCCAATATACTCTTGTATACACATTGTCTAATATTGTATTCTGTTTTTATCCTTTTCAGATTTCACAAAGGTGATGTACTTATTACTACAGCTACAGGAGTTATGTCTGAAGAAGAAGGGGAGAAATGGGGCTTGGTCCCTACACATGCCTACGCTGTGCTGGAAATAAGGGAATACAAGGTCTGATTTTACATGCTTGTATATAGCATTCATTATTGTTACAACAAGGAAACATTGCATACAATATCAGTGAATCAGTTTTTGTGGGTATTTTTTTAGGCAAGTAAAGTAATCCATTGCCACAGTATGGAAAAAAATATTTGTATTTACCATTTACTTATATTCGGTGCAATTTACCATGGAAGTCTTACTTTTCAGCCAATCCTATACATGGTGCAAATTCAATAAATGATGGCAATTCCCAACTGCACGGCTCATAGCAACCAGTGAGAATCAATCCTATGCTAGTCTGATTGCTGCAGTGTATTGTTGGGTTGACAAGATGTATTACCATAAAGATTATAGTTCATACATATTTGTCTGAAAATATGTCAGTAAAGAGGTGGAGGAGCTTTGTAATCTATATGTTATGAAACTGAGCTTTAGGAATTTCAGATGATTTCGCAGGGAAATAATTTATAAATAGAGCCCAATATGTGTTTGAATTGGTATTTAGGCCACATGATAAGAAATTAAAAAAATGAAAGGTAAGAAAACGCATGTGCAACGCACCCAAAACATGGCTTTCGTTGCATTAGCATTTAGCAAGTCCCCATTACCACAGTAAATGTCAGCAGACTGTGTTTTTGCTTATAGGTGATTTCTGATGGGAAGTGGAACTAAACCCTCATTACTCTTCCCATTGCCTTGCAAGGAGCCGCCATCATCTTTGGTTCCTTTCTTTCTGTACAGGATCTTTAGCCATCTTGATTGGCTATTGCATTTGCAGTGCAGCCTTTTACCAGATACCTGGAGGGATCGGGCAGGTGGAAGGAAATATTGCAGAAGGAACATTGCCTGCCCTTTTCTGCAATTAAGACCTACCTGATGATGTATTCTTAATGTGGAACTTTAGTTCAAAAAATTCAAAATTTTTAGGAGGGGCATCAGGCAAACCAGGGACAACAGTATTTTAATTTAGGGAAGAACCCAAATATGTATTTAGAAGTAGCAAGTGGTGGCAGATATTTTGATTATATGGACAATAAAAATATTCATACAAAACGTACCCTTCTTCTAACTTTTGCGTTTAAAGGGAATCTGTTACCTAGAAAATGTGTTTTGTTATCCAATAATATATTTAATAGACAAAAAACATTTTTACTATTTTTGATGTGGCAACTTGATACTACTACAATTTAGAAATTGGATAAATACAATACTTATAAACCTAATTACTTATATTGGGTTATATTATTATTATTATTATTATTATTATTATATTGTAGCATCCCAATGTAGCAACAAGTTGCATTTGAAAACATGTTCTTTATTGCTTAAATCTGATTGGCTTTTAAGGAATACTGCACCTATTTATTAATCATGTGTGGTAGCTGTTTTCTTCTGTACATTGAAAAATGTCAGCAGAGAGCATAGATCTTTATACAACGCAAAAGCTTTAAAAAAGATTCACTGTTTAATGCACTGCTTCAGTTCTAACATGAAATGTATATTGTCTATACATCATTTCGGTATTATTTTGCAGACGTTAAGATTCCTGCAGTTGAAAAACCCCTGGAGTCACTTAAGGTGGAAAGGCCGTTTTTGTGAGAAGGATGAAAGAAGTTGGACCCCAGAGTTGCAGAAATACTTGAATTTTGATCCCCGGACAGCTCAAAAAATTGACAATGGTAAAAAAAACTGTTTTTTATTAAGCAGTAGGCAGGTGATCAGAAAGTAGGCAGGGCAACATGTATGTTCACATTAAAGGATCTCACAGTCTAATGACCCTACCACACATAAACACACGAAGTCCAGTTTCATAACCTGGATTTGCTGTAATCTCTGTCAATAAGCTCTAAATAAAAGCCCAACAAACAGCCTTTAAAAGTTCAAACTTGACAGGTTTTGGTTAATGAAACATTTTAGGATGTAAGCCTAGATACTAACTAATAATGTGATGAATATCCTCTTGGTATTTCTCATTAATAGGAATCTTCTGGATTACATGGGAAGATCTTTGTCAGTACTATGACGTTATCTACCTAAGCTGGAACCCTAGTCTATTCAAAGAATCCACATGCATACACAGGTTTGGCATTTCTTTTTTTTTTTGACAAGCTTATAGCCAAAGTGAAGTTGATTGCATTTTTATATACAGCATTTAACATTTGTTTTTGTTTAAGTCATAGCATTTCACTGTTCCTCTGTCTCTTAGTTTGGCCAACAGCTGCACTCCCTAACCATTGACTAAGAAGTCACATGGTGTAGTTTTGTGGAAACCTCCCAAATGGAATGCAATATGAGTTAAAGCTGATTCACACTAAACTATAGTTACAGGAATATTTGAATATGTGTGTTTGTGCTTTCTTTCTTTTTTTGATAGTACGTGGGATGCAAAGCAGGGCCCAGTGAAGGATGCTTACAGTCTTGCAAACAATCCTCAGTACAGGCTCGATGTCCAGTGTCCTAAAGGTGGAGCAGCAGTCTGGATCCTGCTAAGCAGACACATCACCGATAAGGTTGGTACATCCGTCCATTACCAGCTTGCTTTCGGAAAGCTGTATAAGCAGAACCGCCACTGCTCTGCATTGTACATAAGTTCAAGTAATGCTCAAAATGTGTTTTTTTTTTCAACTAATGATCATTTTTACATCAGGGATTCTCAGTGCACACAAATAAATATCTCATCAGCTTTCATTAACCATTATACATTCTTACATACATCTTTACCACTGTGGCTGTATGACAAAATGGGAGTGCAGAGCCTTCTAGGATACCCACATCATGCATCCCAGGAGGCTCTGTGCTCCCATTCTGTCATACCGCCGCTCCAGTAAATATAGAAGGGGAGGGGCTCCTGGCTGATCGGGGAAAAAATTGCCGATCTCATGTTTTTAAAAATTAAAAAATTTGAAAAAGGGGGGTTTAAAAACAGCAAAAAAAATCAATTAATTTTTACTTTACCTAAAAGAGGGTTGTCTACCCTTTTGTGTAAGGTAAAAATTTTGGTGACGGTTCCGCTTTAAATGGCTTATTCTCCTCTCCTTGTGACTTGCAGTATTATATTGGGTTGGGGGGGGGGGGGGGGTTTTTAATTTTTAAAAAAAAAAAAATTTTTAAGGGGGGGGGGGGGGGGGGGGGACTTTCAGATTAGTTGTTTTGAACAAAACTAAATATTTACTCCAAACAGAAACTACTAATGTCTTTTTTAACACACATTATATTGGGATGGTCCACTTGTCGCTAGAGCACTAGATGTAGACCATAAAAATTCAGTTTTAGATCATTTTGTCTTCAGTATTTAGACAGGTACAAAATATAAATTCTGTTATTTATTAACCATTTAACAACTGCTGTCCCAGCTCCCTGAAAAAAAAGCAATGGCACATGTCAGGGACAGTTATTTATGAGCGAAAATGCTGGCACACCTTTCTAGCATAAGTAAGTAAATATGTGACTAGAATAAATCACTCTGCGCTTACATAAGCTTGAGAAATCATTAATAAATGTACTGTGTCAGTAATTACCTCTCTGTTAGTACTTTGTAACAACTAGGTTATACTTTAAATTATTTATGTATGTATAAGCCCTACCAAAATTACATTTAGTTTTCTAAAGAAGTATAAATAATAATAAACAATTGCCACTTTTTTAGGATATCACAGATACCACTTGTCGCATTTTCTCATTCTTTATTGTATCTCAACACTGCTGTCCTCCTTTTGTCCTTCGTGATGAGTTGAAACAACCACCAGTAGTTTTCCATTGGAAGACTGTATGGCTGAGTGATAATGTAAGAGCACATCAAGGAGGCAGAGGGTTGTCACCCTGTAAAAGGTAGTATCTGAACAAGAACTTCCATTGCAGGATCATCAGGCAATATTTGTATGAGCTGGGGATGTTCTGTATAAGCCAATTGTAAGTTGGTGTTGTATGAAATTTCTGTTTCTAATTTTCCTAAACAACAAAAAGACCCAAAGGTTCCTACTTTTCTGTGATGCCAACCATGACACCACTGTAGATGTTCACCACATTGTTTACTTATTTAATTTTCTGTTCATGTAATTGGATTAGTTTGTGAGAAAAAAGCAAACTATCCTGTGCACTTGATTTTCACTTTATCTCTGACACCTAACCACTTGTTTTACGTTACTGCATTATTGATTTATCAGGATGTATCAGCAAATGATGTTGGGAGACCACTGTACATGTGCTAGATTTTCACCAGAGACATTCTTGATCATTTTTTTCAGGCAACAATTATATATAGTGTGTATATAGCCTAACACTTTATGTCAAAGATTCTCCATAATCTGCCTACAGTACTTAAAGCAGTAAGTAAAGATCAGAAAGTAAATGCCATTTTTGCAAAGTCCCAACAGGCTGACCTTTTTTTTTCACTGACAGAAGAGTTTTTAAAGTTTCTATTAGGTTAGAACTGCTTCTGCTCGCCTGTCAGGACTGTTTTGTGTACAGTAAGCCACAGCTTAGTATACAGGCTTGGCATAGTTTTGTAACAAAGGCTTGATAGGTCATCCTCACATGGCAAAGGAAGATGGAAAATACTTTAAACCTGAAAGAAATTGGGACACTGTACTGCTGCAGAAGGGCCCTTTTGGCAAATAAGTCTCCCAAATGTGTTGAGCATATTTTCATGTTATGGAAAATTTCTGAGCTCCAGCCAGTGGATTTACTGCACTTTAAAAATATAGAGTGTAAAGTGAACTTGTGCTGTCCATTACCCATTGATCCCTTTGTTCGTTTCTACCCTGTACAGCTATTAAAAGTGAAAAGGCCTCTTCCATGTGTAGGCACATGCATAGGGCTGAAGATTCTCAGTGTTTTCTTATAGCAGAACTAGGTTAATTACCAAGCACCAGCATGAACTGACTTGTATGATCCTCCATATTTACAATTACTGGGTATATTTCTTCAATCTTGGTAACTGAACAGTGCAGCAGAACAACAGAAAGGTTGGTATGTTCTGCTGGGACTTAGAAGTAAAATGGTTTCTTTACCTCCATGGCCAAAGGTAAAGTTTGCTTTAAGGTGTTTTCCTTCCACTCTACTTACAACATACAGCAAGATGTCTGCAGAACTGCCATTTTTAAAAGGTAGATTACCATGAAAAAAATGTATCATACATTTTCTTTAATCCTCGTAGGATGACTTTGCACAAAATCGAGAGTTTATCACACTTGTTGTTTACAAGAGCGATGGCAAAAAGGTTTACTATCCAGGTGAGTCTGCCATACTACCTTTTTAAGCCAGTGTCAAAATTTCCATTTTGGTATTATTTACTTACACATTCCATTGTATTTGTATATTGTCTAATGAATTGGCAGAGCTATGTCAAGAAAAACTGCAGTATTCTGTGCTTTTCCACAGCAGGACACAGGTGTATAAATGTGAGAAAAGTAACAGTGTTTAGGAACTTGTCAGGCAGTAGTGTCTAAATATATCTAGGGCCACCACCACATGGCAGCGCCATCAGCATGACACCAGTTATCTTTTTATCTGTCAAGTTCTGACACAAAGGGTAATTTTTCCCAATTACTGACTTTAAATTGCTTTTAGCAGGAGTTCCCTAAGACCTGAGTTTTTTTGATCCTCTGGGGTGAAAAGTCTGAGAAAATAAATACCACACTGTCAGCAGAAGTAAATGACAGCAACACTACACACAGGTTCAAAACATGAAAGCTTATGTCTATTTCACCTTTCTTTTTCAAGACAGTATTTCAAATCACAGCTGTGAGGTATAACAAGGTTTTTATTTTTTATTTTTTAAAACAGCAGCTTTTCAGCTCTTGAGTAAGTGTGTGGGTGTGTGATAATATGTCCTCCATTGTGTGCTGCTTTCCCTGGCTGCATGGTATATAATCATACCCTCTTGTGAAATGAAGATATGTTTTTGTACACTAGACTGCGTGTTCCAACACAGCAGCTTGATGGTATAAATAAAAATTACTAAATCAATGGGAATACTTTAGTACTTGTCAGAATCATAAAAACATATACATTACCAAGACATATTTAAGTTGGTGCCTAAATAGATATATTGGTTAAATGCCTTAAAACAGACACATTTATTTACACTTTAGTATGCACAGGGGTACTCGGGAACATAAATGCAGACTGGTTTAGATACACAAACAGAGTTTTTCAAACACAGCAACTGTAGACTCAACTCACACAGATGTAAAAATAGTTGTCAAATGTTCCAGTTTAGTTGTGCATTGTGACCTGTTTGCTATTGGTAGGTATTGAGTGTGTGTTTTACTTACAGCTGACCCTGCACCTTACATTGATGGGATCAGAATTAACAGCCCTCATTACCTGACAAAGATACCCTTAACTACGCCAGGAACCCACACCTTTACACTTGTGGTGTCTCAGTATGAGAAGCAGAACACTATCCATTACACGCTCAGGGTAAGTCATAGGTTTTAAAAGGACACTAAACAGAACTAGAAACCAGTCTACTCTGTTTTCTTTTATCAGTGTGTAAAGATAAATGCAGCACGGTGGATTAAAGGTGTTAGCATTAGTAGGTTTAAATCTCGCCCAGGACAGTATCTGCATGGAGTTTGCAGGTTCTCAGTGTTTGCGTGGGTTTACTGCGGGTACTCCGGTTTCCTCCCACGTTCCAAAAACGTGCAGTTAGGTTAAAGAGGAACTAAACTGAAAACTGGCAAAAAAAATACACCTACCTTCAATTCTGCAGGGCAGTCCGATTCATCCGGGGGTGTCTTGCATCAGGTCCTGCATTGTCCCGACGTCGTTGGCGCTGCCATCTTCTCCTCTTCTTCCTGGTTCTTCATCTTACGTCACCCGAACCGGGCGCGAGGTCGGGTGACATAGGATGAAAAAAAATTTGCTGATCTCCCTGCACATGCGTGAGATCGGCAAATTTTTCTGTTTGCACAAAAAGGCTCCCACTCATTCTCGATTGACCTAGGCGGTCGAGAATTAGGGGGCAGTGCTGCACTTTAAAGACATTAACATATGACTAAAAAGACATTAGCATATGCCTATGATGGGACATTAGATTGTGAGCCCCTTTGAGGGACAGCTAGTGACATGACTGTGGTGCTAAATAAATACTGTGTATATAATAATACATGTACTCACATTAGCACTTAATGTAATTTGTATTTACACATTGGCCTCATTGTACGTATCCAAATATGCTTTGTAGTCCTACTTTTTCTAAAGCTTATGACTAAGCTTGTGTTGTTAAATCCAGCAATCTGCTGATGCTGCACGCTATAAATTGTTCCACACGGAAGTGTAGTTTGGATAAGCATTGAAGAAGTGGTAGAGAATGGTACATCTCAGCTGATTTAAATAGAAATAGGATAGTCCTATTGCATGAGAAAAAGTATTAACCTATATTAAGAGTATTTGCTGTTACTTGTTAATTTATTGTAGGTTTATGCAGCTTGCAAGTTTACATTTTCCAAGATCCCAACACCATACACTATAAACAAACGGGTAAGACCATTTTTTTTCTTATGTACTAGATTTAAACTCAGAAGAGTTATTAGAAGAATCTTTTCTATTGTTAACAAGCAATGCATTTTGTAGATAAATGGCCAGTGGAAGGGCCAGAGTGCAGGAGGATGTGGCAACTTTAGAGAAACGCACAAGAACAATCCTGTGTATCAGTTTCACATGGAGAAAACTGGACCGTTACTGACTGAGTTGAGAGGACCAAGGTTTGTAGTACCATACTTGAGCTGTGTATAAAAATAACACAAAATATGATCTTGATTTACTTCAGCTGCTACGAGCAGTCACCTTGGACATGTGCATACCATTTCGAAGGCCAGGATTCAGTTATATTGCATTTAGGTGTTGAATATGATTGCATAGAGAACAGGTACAGATCAGTTTTTAAAAAGGCAATTTTTAATGAAACATTACTTCTAATGCTTATCTCAAAGTATATATGTATATCCCTAACCTGTTACATACTTATTCTATTTTTTCTTCTGCTGTTTTAGTTCAGATACATATGTTGTACCTATTATAATGCAATCCTGGCACATGATTAGTTTATCCCATAATTGCCCTGTCCATACAAGTGTCCTTCAATATTAAATGCTCAGTCACAGTGAATTTCTGAAACAACTTTGAAATGGATGTTCGATGTTTTGTATTTGTAAAGCCTTAATAATCAAAGGTGATGTTAGACTCAAGCTGGAATTAAATGCATGGTTCCCAGTTTAGTTTTCTTTTTCCCAAACTTATATCACAATATACATTAGATGCTGGTGGGGATTAAACTTTCACTTATATAGCTGCTTAAAGCTTTAGGACAAAGATGAGAACATCCACTGCAAAGTAAATCTCAGCCTGAATTTGATAATCGGCCTTACATGATTTTCCATAACATAGAATGGAGACTGGTATGTGAAGGTTGATGCCTTTCACTGCTTGAGCACATTTGAGATAACAAAAGTCAAGATGGGGGCTACAACTCTTAGATCTCCCTGCTGAGGAATCTCATTTGTATAGACTTTAAGTTTTAAAACTATAGGCTTTTAATGACACCCAGCTGTCTAATCAGCATTGTTTTACACTGTCCAGGCCAAACAATACTTTATTAGCTTACTATAATGGCCATATTTACCAAACTTAATAGCAAATGTGATGTGCTAACCTTCATAAGACAAGGTGTTTATTTCTTCTACACCATGTAAAAACAAAATCAATGAAAATATTACATTTATCAATAGGGAGTTCAGCTTGCTACATCACTTTTTTCAATAATATGTGACCTCAAAACAAAATTATTATTATTATATTATTTAGTGTTTTACGGTCATATTTGATGACATCATCATTTATGTAATATATAAAATATGGTAATGTAATACATACTATTTTGAATTCACCTTGCAGACAATACAGTGTAGGCTTTGAGATTGTTACTGTGTCAACAGTTGGAGATCCAGGACCATCTGGATTCCAGAAGAAAAGCAGCGGAGATTACAGGTATTATATCACTTAAGAATGAATGTAATTTATTTCAAATAGCCTAGTACATGTAAATGACTGGGTTCGGTGGATCTTTATTGCTTTTATTTGCATTGAAAACATTCAATACATTTAGTGTTTGTGTACAAGGAAATGTCAGGCTTGCGTTTGAGATGCCTTTAAATTCAGAATAAAGTGTACATGTTAAGAAGCAAACACTTTTGTATGGAAACCCTCAGGCACCAGCTTGTACATTTCTTTGTGACATTAAGTGCTTCTATTCGGCTGGTCAGATATTTCAGTGTATTTTTATCTAAGTAAACTATTTTGCTTGGCATTAGTCTGGCTAAGATTGTATGTGCAGATAAGGGTAATAACACAATATATACTGTTAAAAAAAAAAAAATTAAGGAAACACTGAATACACATATCGGATCTTGTTGACTGAAATATTCTAGCTGAAAATTGTTATGCAATGTGTAATTCAGAATTAAAAGAGTCAATGGATACCAAAATCATTAAAATGCTGGGAATTCCAAATCACACTAAAAGTAAAGTAAAAAACTGAAATCACAGAATAATCGGAACATGAATTTCATTATGACAGCTTATAATGTGGCTCAATAGTGTGTATGGTTCAATGTCGATCCTTTGTGCAAAGCAGATTTGCTTTAACAAGACTTAATAAAAGATGGGAAAGTTTACAGATTGTTTGGGCATGTATTTCTTACGGAATGGAATGCTTGTAATGTAAATTTGTATTTTTTTTTATTTTGTGCTTATTTTAAATTGCTGGGATTAAAGTAATAATAACACAGGTCAACAAAAAATGAGTTTTCATAATCATCAGAAACCACAGCAAACTTTTCTAAATCAGTTTTGCAAACTGATTTCAGATCTGTTGTCAATTTTTTCTTAACATGTACAGTTCCTGAGTTATGAATACTATTATAGTTAACACTGTAACATAGTTATTACAATACCAAGATTTTTCGGGAAGAATTCCAGATCTGAGTGCAAGAAATGTATTTTAAATGACATGCGACAATCCAGTTTCTGGTATGAATCAAGCAGTTTGATTTACCCATGGCCTTTACAATATTCTTCATCAAGCCTAACTTGATATGGAGAGGTGGCAGAAATACTTTGTGTCGCAACCAGAGGCAGAAACTTGACACTGCTTGTTCTGGGCTTATAGGTATCTCTTGGTAGCCAATCACGCTTGACATAATGGTCCCCCGTAGATCAGCTATTCCACGGGCATAGGAAACCGCAATATTTTGTGAATCCTCCTTGCATTCCCATCAGCAAGCCAATGACCTTTAGATATCCACAGATGTTCCACGGGTGTGTTTTATACTGGATTGCTTCAAGTAGTAACTTCATGTTGTCATAGGACTCCTTTAGGGTAATGGAATGGGCAATCAAGTTGGTTTGGAATTACCATTATGCAGTAAGACTGCTTCCAAGCTTCTTTTGGAGGAATCAATGAAGATACGCCATTCAGATGGAACATGCTCTTGTGACAAACTGTTAAAGAGTGCATTTATATCATGACAGTAGCACAGTGAGCCATCACTAGTGAGGAACGTTGTCAAGTTATGATTTCATTTTCTGTAGTGAGTTACAGTTACACCCTTTTGCTTCTGTTAAAGCCTTAAAGCAAGAAGTTCTGCTTTGTCTTTGGAGAGATTTAGATCATAAACAAGATCATTCAACTCTGCTTGTGTAAAGGTCTCCGGTTCTGAATCTTCATCGGCCAAGTGGTCAGGATCAGATGATTCGGGATTGTAACTGGCTGCGCATCCAGCGCATTACTCATCACCTTCTACATAAGCAAGTCCATCATGTGGCGGTACTGGAACTGGCAGTGAATCATCATGGGGGAACAGGCCTAATTGCAGAATCGAGGCTGGCATATGTAATTTTGTGTTTAGTTTTACCTGAGAATCCACTTTTGTTTACCCGGCCATCGATTAGATGGTCTCGTGGTTCTCTCCACACCATTGGCATTGCTGCTTTATGCCGGTTTAGCCAGCCACGCAGTCCGTTGGAACAACTGGTACAGATGACATGTGGAGCCCAAGATTTATCCTGGTCACCAAGTGGACAGCTGAAATATAATTTGTATATCTTTTTAAGTTCTGTGGTAATTTAGTGACGACGTGCTTTCGTCATGAATGAACCAACGTAACAGAAACTGTCTGGATCATTAAGGCAATTTCTGGGCATGATGACAAATGAAATCAATCGCAGTTAGTGCGGACTCTAACCTTAAAAAAAGAAAACTGTTGTAATATGTTAAGGCTATTTATAACGAATTTCACACAATAAATAATTAGCTGCATCACAAAAACTAGACGTGCTAGAGAAAAACTGAGCACAGATTTGAAATCCACAAAAATACTACAAAGCCCGCATAAAATTATATCTGATGAAAATGATATGTTGACCTGTGTCATTTTATATATTACCAATAAATTATTTATTTCTATAAGAAAAAACTAGCACTAAAACTTTTGAATGGCAGTTATTCTGAAATGCTTGTTCTTTTCTCTGCAGATGTGGATTTTGCTACCTGGAAATAGAATCTGTACCAGCAGGGGTGTATAACATTATCCCCACAACATTTTTGCCTGCCCAGGAGGGCCCATTCTTTTTAGACTTTAATAGCTCTATACCAATCAAGGTATCCCAGCTGCAGTGATTGAGAAATGTCAGCGAGCTCTTCTCAGGACATACATCCGCAATACAACTCCAACTGGTAGCAAGAGATCCCAGCCATGCATGTAATTTTAGTGGTGCATGCAGACAGAATCATGAAGCCTCTATACTGTTCTAGTTTATCATACTGCACATACTTCCTTACCTGAAAAACTTTCTTTTATAGAGGAGGAAAGGTACTTCTGTCTGAAGTTTAACATGAACTTGAATATTTTATTGAAATAATAGAGCTATAAATAAATATTTTTCCAACACAGCCATGTGCTGACTTTAATAGTTTGTGTGACTATATTATACATGAGAGAGGAAGAGCGACTGCATATTTATCTGCACACCTGCTGTGCTATTGGGCCCTTTGTTAGATTAGGTAAATGGATTTTATATTAAGAAAATAGCAATAAGTAGTAGAAAAGAATCAGGAATTACACCTGGGAGTTGAAGCAGCTGGAGAATCCAAAACAAATTAAAAGTCAGGTACTATCTCAGCTTTTCAGACTCTTTCTAGAAGTAACCTATGACTTTTGGGGGGACTGATCCTTATGTGTTTATTCTGAGTATGTTTGAAATGTTTGTATGTTTTCTAAAATCCCACGCTAAGCAGTGCTTAAATCACTTAACTAGGGCTCTTGCTGTCAGTCTTACACTGAACTGCTTACTTTATTATTATTATTATTAATATTATTAATAATAATAAACAGAATTTATATGGCGCCAACATATTACGCTGTACATTAAATAGGGGTTGCAAAGGACAGACAGTGACACAGGAGGAGGAGAGGACCCCATTCAGAAGAGCTTACTTTACTGAATAGTAAGTGCACCATCCCTTCAAAGAGAATGTTGGTTCTCACAGACTAAATGCAGTTTATTCATTGCCATGTGCCACAATGGTTTGGCAGCATGTTTACCACGTATCCCCGACATACATCTAATAAAATATTTATTCTTTATTTGTAGTATTAGTGTAACTTTGCAGTCTTTTTCTTTTTATCAGTAGATCTACACCCTTTACACTTTTTCACAGAAGATATTTAGCACCGTTTTTAGTTGCATTAGGAGTATTTGTGGGATGCCCTTTAAATATCATATAATTACTGGCAAAGATCAACAGAGTTAATGGGTAAGGGCCTCCCTGCCTCTAATCAAAACCACACAAATGAAGAAAAACCCATTTTACTTCTTTTTGATTCTACTTAAGGTAAAATTAAACCTTTACTAAGAAAACTAGGCTACCATGACAGACTTCCTACTGATAAATGTTTACTTTATTACTTTCGGAGTCATTGTCATAAAACACAATATACAGCTAATTAGACACCTTATTTAGTATTTTAAAAGCATGAGAGACAGGCAAATAAGGTCAGGAGTGGTGGCCAACTTGTGTATTTTAGCGTTTTTTAAAATTTACTTTTCCAATTTCCCCCCAGTGTCAGCACTTCCCCAAAGTGAATACTGTCATGAAAGTCCTGTGACCAGTGATAATAGTGCAGTTTTATGCATCTTCTTTGAGCCCATTGCAACTTGATGATGCATGCGCACACTTGACAACCTGGCCTCAAGTAGACAGCTGAACAAGTGTAAGCATCAGTTGACCTAGTGGACAGCCAGCCAGAACCTTAGCAAGATGCTAAGTGCTGCAATGTATAAAGGATGAGTGTGGAATTTGTGAGAGGCTAGACAACAACAAAATATTACCTTGGTCTTGAGACAGATTGATGAAGTGTTTTTGTTCATGGAGTTGCTTTAAAAGCAGATTTAAATATATTTAAAGTGCAGATGTCATCCAGACAGCTGGGAGGCATGGGATATCACAACTGCTTTTAAATTCCCAGAACATTAGATAAGAAATTCCTATATGTTAGGACCATGAAAAATGAAAAGTTACAAGGTGGTATTGAAGTTGTTCATCCCCACAAAAACCCCACACGCATTTATTTACAGCTGATTATGATGAAGGAGAAATGGTTTGAGGTGAAAGGTAATATAAAGAAGGGATTGAGAAGTCACAGCATATCAGCTGTATCAGTGCCATAATGATGAGTAAAAGGACAAGGAATGTATAAAACCCTCATTATAAGTAAATAAATGTTGACATTATTCAAGAGATGTATATTCGAAGTTTGCAACAACTAACATCTATGTATACTTTTTCTAGTCAAGTATAAAAAAAGAGGAGAAATGAATATGCTCAAAACTGATTAGACAGAATAAAGGAAGCAAAACTAGTTTTAAATGAGAAAACCATTACCGACAAAGTCAGAGGTCTGTAGCATTAAACCATATAAATTGGTTTAAAAACTGAGTTCTGTGGGTGATAGCTTAGCTGCCTGGCCGTCATGCTTATCCTGTAAGGCCATTTCTCAACAGGCTTCCATGTGCCAAAAATGTTGCATTATGTTAACACACTGCACTCACTATATTCTTTCCTGACACACCACAATGCTTTGCCTCATTTCCAACACGGTATGTTGTGTTGAACATAAAGCAAAGTAAAATTAATGCATCCATGATAATTGCCCAGATGTTTTCCTTAGAAAACTTTACTAGGTGCTCCAGATGCCACATGTTCAAATGTTCGTGTTTAAAGCATGCCTGAAGAAGTGAAGACTAGCCATTTTTTCAATACTCAAGTTACTAACCAGGAAGATAAAAGCACTCGAGGGCTTTTTCATTTTCTCGAAACTGGATCTTTATACAATGACTGAGAAAGTATTATAGCCAATGGGTCAGTATACCAGCAAGGCAGCTAGCACTCTCAGAAGAGACCGATTATCTGTGGCAGTTAATGTAGCATTATTCATTGGGTAAGTGAATGCTTTACGTCAGAAATGGTAAAACATAACAGAAAATACTTTTTTCTGCTTGAAACACCTTTAATGCACATTTTTTTTTTAGCAAAACATACAAGTCATAGATAGGACAGAACACAAAACAAGACAGCAACTTATCACATTCCAATGATACTAAATTCTCCTAGGAAGTGATACAAAGCAAACATGTCACAAAAACAGGCTAGCCTATACTTGGACTACAAACTAGCATCACAAACTCCACTGTCTATAGAGCAGCATCATTGCCTGTGTTCTACTTCCTACATGTTTAGGTAACCCATGCAACATGCATGGCCGATATCTTTCACTTTCTGGTGTGTGTACCAAAGTATACAAAACGGAGGCCAGCATCAGCAATCGTCTACTGCACTGCGGACGTATGAAATATCCAGTTGAAGTTCCTTAGTTGTTGCCTTTGTGATATTCGCTGGGGAATTATGCCCCTTTGGTAAGTTCAAACGTGAACAATGGCCCAGAAAGTTTACAAATGGTAACATGGCACATGGTAGAACTCTTCTGCTATAATTAAAAAATGGCAGCATATGCTAATGTAAAGATATTATTTATAGAAAATGACCAGGAATTTATCAGACAAAAAGTATAAAGTAACAGAGTAACAGAATAAAGCTAACATGAATAATCTATGCAAATAAATATGTTGTCATAGGCTAAATAACAGGGTTTTTTTAACCATAATCTTACACTGGAGTCCATGTAACTGAACTGACGATATACTAAAGAACTATAAGAATTCAAGTGCAAGGTGCAGGATGTGAGCATATCAACTTACCTGGGTAGGTAAATGAGTCCGAGAGATGGATTGTGGGAAGGTAGTTACAAACTAATTACCACTTACTGGAATTCTTACGATTAGATACTAGTAAAATGAAAAATAGATATTTATCCATTGTTTGTGGAAATAAAGACAGCAGCTTATGAGAGAGACCATATGGTTTTTGGATTGATGATTTATCATCTAGCAGGATTTAAGGCAGATGACAAAGATGAACAGTTGACTTGTTCCATAAATCACCTACAATTAGCGTTTTCCCACAAATGATGATATAGTATATGAATAACAAAGGGTGAAACAGATCAGTGCTGCTTAATGGTTGATGTTTGTAGATATAAATGAGTTGGAATTGCTAAAAGTCACTTACATAGGACTATTGTACGGTTCACTTGAAAACGTTACTTGGCCGTCACATTTGATGGGAGATTTATGTGCATATAATACAAGGATACTAAACATATGGCAAAGACACAAGGAACAGAAAGCCTTGTAACAATACTCATTTAGGGGTTTCATCCCCTTTGGCAAAGTCGCAATTTATTGCTCTGATTAAAGAAATCCTGTTCTCCATTCCTTATTTTAGGCATGTTTGGTTAATAAGGATGGCAAACGGAGAAGTAGAAGCCTGCAGGAAAGCCACCTGCACTTCCTCCATCGCATTAGTCCATGGTCTATAGCCTCCAGTCAGCCCAGGTTCTCTCCCGGCACCACACACAGCATGTGCTGAGAAAAGCTTGTTGGAGCAGTCTGCTCTGTAATCCATATGGCATATTGTTCACACTACGTTGACCATCACAGTCGAAGCCAGGGATTGAGAGCGCGTACATTTTATGTCTACGTTGGCATCACTCTCTGCACAATCCAATGACAGCTGCTTCATACTGTTGTCCAACACTGACAAAGCTCTGGGTTTACTGATGATATTGCTGTTGTTATTTAGTCTGTCCTGGGCTTTGCTTTCTGACCCTTCTGCTCGGTTCCCTAAACAAAAAGAAAACAATATCACTCATCACACCTAAAAATAACCTCAGAAAGTGTATGTACACAAGTACGGACATTACTTTTGTGATTGAGGTGTACCTGTGCCCAGAGTATTAACATATAAAGCTATTTTACTGATTTTTTAATATGTAATTATTTTTAACAAGCCTGACCTGACCCTGACCTCTCTAGCTGATCAAAAATCATAACACAAACTCTAAAAGTCCCATTTAGGCAAGTTTTTAGGAGCCTAGAAACACCCGTTTAGAGGGTTAGCAGGGGGTTGAATCAGGGGAGCCGTTACGGGTAACTGAATGCTTGGCAGCCCCTCATTAAGCACCCATTTACCACCTCCTCTATGAGTTATCATTGAAACTTAATACATTTGTAAAATGGGTATTAACCACAGGTGAAAACACTCATCTGATTCAGCCTTAAATGGAAAAATATTGATTTCTATGTCTTGGTTTTACATTTTTTGAATTTCTCCCCATAGCTATAGCGTGAACGAGGGCTTGCCTGGACACAGGTTCACTTTAAAGGAAAGCATTCCTAAACAAAACATGGATACTGTACTTTGAACTGCTATCTCAGATCAAATTTGCGGATAATAACTTCTGACTTTGAGACTTTACTTTTTGAAACACTTATCCTGGTGAAGTAACTCAGTAGTTAGTATGGAATCCACCAGGCTAGAAAACTAAAAAGTAATGCAAATGGAAATCTAAGAATGTGCTATTCTCAATATATAAATATATTTTAGTAGTATATCACTTGTTACACTACATTATGCCCTGCTCTGACTAAATAAAATGCAGAACTGTGTTTTTAATCAAGCACAAAAGGCTTTCCCACTCAAATTACATTTACAGAATCCACTTTGAATCTTACCATTAGGGATTCAAAAACACATTATTCCATTACTATATTAAATTGGTTGAAATCCCATTTAAAATTAGTCTGCATAATCAATCTATCAATCTAGGCTTTTCTAAGTAAAATACAGTAAAAGATGGCAGAAGTATCTTTGTAAAAGAAAGTGCCAAGATATATGAAGGTGATATATAAAGAAAAAAGCTAAATCTCTTATTATGTAAAATGGCACATTCAGCCTTCAGGGATATATAATATTGTCGCCACTACAATTGATATGCTCCAAATTTATTACCAAATCACAACAAAAGCCACATATTAAACCCTTCTCCTACATACATTTTTGAAAATAAATAATACTGAAAGATTCACAACCAAAACTTTTGGTTATAAATCAAAAATAAAACATAATAATTAAAACATGTATGGTGTATATTTTGGTAAAAGGATCTCTTTATGGATTTGCACACTGTCCCATATGACTTACCATCTAACCCAACTGTAACACCTTAAAAAATATGCAAAGCCAAGACTTTTTTATTTTTTTAGATTGAGATTTAAAAACAAAAATACTTTTTTTTTTTTTGCTTTAAATCTCCCAAGCTTTTCCTTTGGGTCTCTTCAAAGTATTTGAAACCCCCTTATGATCCATTGTCATTGGAACAGATAACTCCACTGGACATTCCCACCTCCCATTTTAGGGACATCTGTGGGATTTTTATGAGTCTAAATATAGGTTTTATAAAGGTGACTGCAATACTATTTTAAGAGCTCTCTACTTTATTTACATCAATACCCCCTTCCAGATTAAAACCTTGCAACAATTCAACCCAGAAGACTGAAAAGACCTTGTGAATACAGGGCATCATGGGCTCACCACCAAGATGGCATCACTAGAGTGCTCATCTGGATTGGAAGCAGAAGACCCACAGTATCACACAACCAAAGACATAAAATATAATAGTAAAACAAAACTGCAAAACAGCAATGGGGAAGCACTTGGGAGTGATGTGCTGGACCCAGAGTTTTACAATAAACCAGCAGCTAATCTTAATCTTGGCTATTTAAAAAAAAGCTGGTTGAAAGCCTGTGATTTTTAAAACACTTACCCTGCACTAAACAAGCTCTACCAGGGGAACTAAATCCCCAAACCTTAACTCCGAGCCAAAACAAATCCCTGGCCCTGAACCCATCCTACCTCTCTCCGTATCACATTCTGGCGAGGATGCTCCACTGCATTCACTGCGGGGACCAAGGACAGGTGATATCAACCCAAATTCAGACAGAGACATTGGGCTTGACAGATCTAAGCTCCCAGGACGTGGTGCACCAGGAAGGGGGCTAAGGATTTCAGAAGGACTGGTTGGGCCAGAGCTGTAGCTTGATAAAGATTGTGTCTCAGAGTCCTCTTCAGAGACCACACTGCTAAGATTGTCCTCTTCAAAAACTTCTGAGGTCACTATGTAAAAAACAAACGTACATCTTTTTTCAATACATTTATTGGACATTAAATCATATATACTGTACATACATTGTAAGGTCAAGATATTTGATTATAGCATCTTTTGGCATACCAGCAGGAAATTTTCTGAAAGTATAGCAAATTAAGATAAAGAAGGCTTTTCAGTCTCAAAATTCAAGGACATTTAAATGTTACCCAGCATGCATTATTAGCTTGGAGGATTCTAACACATTTAACCTAGTATGGATCTGCATATTCTCTTGGCATGTCTGCAACAAAAGTGGTTTATTCAAAAGAGAATATATATGGTGATGGCTTGTGACAATAGCAGTTCAGCAGAAAAAGGAGCTCAATACTTTCTTGAATGAGGCAAGTGTATATTCCCCTATGTAGACATGTTTTGCTGCATATATTTTGAACAAATGTGTTCATTATGTAAAACTGATTTTTATAACCTGGACAGCTGAAGAATCAATTGACAAAGCAAAAAATAAATAAATAACACACTATAAAAAGGAAGTGAAATGCACAGTTACAAAGTAAAAAATGTTAGAAATGAAGCCAAGGGAACACTAGGCTGTCAGATGGAGACTATAAACAACGGGATATATTTAGCACAGTATGTTTACCAGCCACAGACCCAAACCCCTCATGGGAATCAATAGGATTAAGAACATGGATAGATATCAAGAACATGAAAAATAAACTCCAGCTTGCAAATAGATTATGAAAGAGCAACACTTTTCTCAACACAAGTTAATCATATTTCAGTAAACAAAGAGCCAATGTCAAGCACTTGATAAGGCCGGGGCTTTTCCTGTACTAGGCAGTAAATTTGGCAATTGGCGTTATTTTGTAAGGCTTTCCTCTACCAGTGCTCTTACAGGATGTCTTGTTTTGACTATAAAATAAGGCTTTTGAAGAACTTTTGTAGACAAAGAAGAAAACCTTTTGCTGACCCCACTGGTTATCAAATATAGAAAAAGAACCTGAAATATATCCAAATATTTGGGATAAGCAGCTTGCATAACATTTCTTTGGTATACTCTGTACTACTGAAGACAAAGTACTTGGCAATGGCCCGACTACTTTTTGGCAACAGCGGATTCTCTTTATGAGTTATATTTTCTGGGTAGGATTGATGCAGCAATAAACAGATGTCACCATCATTGTGTGTGGTATTCTATTGGTGTTGTCAAACTGTAGATATCTGTGTCAAAAAGTGAAAACCCACACAATCACTTAATTCTTTACTTCTCAGTGGCAAATTCTAACCTTTACTTTCTTCTCCTGGTACTTTTTTAGTGTCTCAGAAGAAAAGAAAAAAAACTGTGTTTTATAAGCATACAGACACTGAATTTATAGTCTACAGGACTATGGACTCCCTATGTGACAGCCCTGACAAAGGGTAAGTTACATGCCCCTCCATATCCATATAAAAATAAGCATGGAGAAAAGGTAAGAATATATATATATATATATATATATATATATATATATATATATATATATATATATATATCAGAAAATGTAACTTGCAGAAAGGCCATCTATCCAGGTGAAAAACAGCTCTTTTATGTGAATTGTAAAGAATTTCTGTACCTAAATTTCTGTAAAAAAACAAGCAACATATATGGTAAGCCCAGAGGTGCTCAACATCACTATTTTCCTTTCTTAAGTTTACATTGCCCTATAGTGCTGGTTGTTCATGGCTGTGCAAAGATATGTATAAATGTAAGTGAGAGAATTGTGGTTGATTTTCTAAACCTATGTTAAAGATCCCTCAGTGATTCTACACAACTATTTTTAGTGATTTTTTTTTAATTCAAATAAAAGCTATTTTTACTCCTGAATACAAATACATGACATTTTCATTTTTCATGTAACTTGACCATTAGTTGCAGTAGTTGTATAGTTGCCAATGGCAAAGTAATTCCTTGAATTTATGATTAAAGATTTGCACTTGCTTCTACAAAGAAAAGGGGAGAGTATAAGCAACACAAAAGAGGGGATTAAAGCCAAAATGTTTTTTTAACCTGAATGGGCAAAGTGTAGTTTGCTTTAAAAGTCCATACTTTATGTTAATAAATAATATGATGTTACAAGTGAAAAACCCTGAAGAGTATTTGCATGAGGAGGAACAGAGATCCCCAATTTGTGTTGCAGTGCACTACAAAGAAAAACTACAGATTCTCTCTCCATTTCCACTGAAGACAGAGGAATAAGCGAAAAGTCATAAGCCGCGTCTATATGATGCCTTACAGGTAGTACGGAGAGATTACATGAGCTGTACTGACTAGTAAAAGGTCATATCAGGTAAACAAGGACTTTCAATTCCTTTCATTGTCCTTAAAAAATTGGAAATAGGGAACTTGCATCCAGTAATTACAAATCAGTGATCTGAACAAGCTAAAAAATCTGTAAAAATAAAAGCTAGTGCTGACATTGTTCCTCATTTTAATGTTTTTCCTTACATTTTTCAACGATCTTGACTGCATATTAACGTGTGAATGTTTTAAAAAGGGGAATAACAGCGTCCTACATAAGCGGAAGTTTGCAATCTGAGGTTGTTGTGGTATTAATAAAATATTGGTCAAGCTCCCAACTTAATGGAAATAGAAAAGAACAAAGTAGGATAAAGAAGAATGCAATAAGTATCTGTTTGCAGAATAAACCTATATTGTAATACAAGCAAAGCCTTATAAGCATTTCTTGAAATAAGAGATGTGCTTGTGAGCAGACATGTTTGCTGAAACCAGTCATAGCTTCCTGTAATACATTGTTACATAACAGTTGCGTTTTGTTGCCGTTTCCAAAAATGTAATTTATTTCTGGATCGACCAACTTACTGAAACAATGCACTCTCTATTTGGCGGATAGATTTTATCAACAATTAAGCAGCTAGGTGTAGCAAATGTTCAATCTGCAATGGCTTATCGCTTATCCACATTTTTTAAATTCAAAAGCAAAGAAAAAAAAATAGTGGGGTAACCATGGGGAAGTCATAAAACATTTTTACACACTGCTCAAAATATGTAAACATTTGCATTAAAACAAAAACAAGTGTTCAAGGTCTTAAGCTACGTACACACGTCAGATTTTTATCGCCCGATAATCGGCATCGGCCAATTATTGGGCGAAAATCTGCCATGTGTACAGTCGTTGTCGTTCATCGTCCGAAAGACCGTCCTGCCGGATCCACGGACGATGGACGACAACCGATCCTAATGAAAGGGAAGGGGAGAGCGCGCAGCAAGGTGCCGCTCCGTCGCTCTCCCCCTCCCCTCTCCATAGAGCATGAACGGTGCTGTATGTACAGCACTGTTCATGCATCGTGCACTCCCTTGTCGTTGGAAAGGATCGTGAAAGATCCTTTCCAACGACAAAAATTGCAGGTGTGTACGCAGCTTTACTGTAAGTTTTCTTTCTAAAGCAGCCACAGCCTGGGTAGAAAAGCCTGACCACTACCAGCGGGGCAAAGTGTGGCTTCTGCTCTGTTTGGCAAAGTCATTCTATAGAGGTCTTATAAATCCCCTACCCATAGCTCCGGAATCAGCAAAGTTTTTGCTCCCTGCTAATTGAAGAGCATAGACTCTGACTAAACATGGTGCGTGTTGGACCTCTGCAAAGCTATCTCTGACCAAGTCTAATATTGTTGATTGGAATAGAGTCTATCAAGGACAACACGACTGGTGTTTTGTTGTCAACCCCCTCACTTTTACTGTGCTTTGTGAATACCAAAGCATAGGTACAACAGATGTTGATCATGGACCTTATTCCAATACAGCATGGAGCCAGAGATGTGGTCCCTTGCCATACATATCAGAATTGCTCAGGGGAACAGTATATAAAAATAACCGTGTACAGTGGGGCATTAAAGAGACATTGTGATTATGGTATACACATACAGCATTTTATTTTATTTTTCTGATTGCCTGTCATTTGGCATCAAAAAAGGTATAATATTTAAAAAATGAAAATGTGAAAAGTTCTCCGCCACCCTGTCTTTAGCATTTCTGTAGACTTACTCGATATTGTGTCAGATTCCAGTTTACAAGCAGAGAGATCTTCTACGGAATTGTTGCCTTCTGCTCCCACTCCACGTCCCCTGGGTCCCATTGCTGAAGAACGCCTCCTCTCATGTATTTCATCAGATATCATTTCAAGGTTTTTCAGTGCAGTCTTGTACTCTCCCTTTGCCAGAGACAGTTTAGCTTGAAGTTCATCCACTGTTTTCTTCAATTGCTGTACATAAAGTAATAAAAAAATGAAGCCAATATACAAGTAGAGATCCGTCATCACAAGGCTTAAAATTTATAAAATATCTGTCATGACCTATCTTGGCTCCAAACCACCTTCAGCACACGGCTGTTTTTATAGGGATAACATACCACATAGGGGCATCACAGGGGCTCACTGAGTAGCACTCTTGCCTTATCAGCATGTACACCATGTAATCCCTGTTATTCTCCCCAAAAATACTGGCCTTAGAATGCGTTGACATATGTCTATTTCCCACCATTATATCTACTTACTTATCTCGCAAATTATTTCATACAAATAATAAAGTGTACTAACCTCGAGCTGCAGGTAATATTTTGCCTTCATTTCAAAATATGGTCTGGAAGGTGAAAAAAAAAAAGAAAATCTGTTATTCATGCCAAGCACAAGATAAAGGCAGATATAAAGTAAGAACAGTGGGCGGTAAGGGTAAGCTGGACAAGCCATTCATCTCAAACACCACAAGGCAGGAAAATACTGTGATCAAAGAAAAGTGTTATCCAGAAAGATGTCATAACCTTCCAGTAAAAACTATCATTTTCATGTCGGTATTCAGGATATTCCTGTACAAGATACAATAAAGTAGGCAGAAGGATATATTCCATACACATTCACTACACAAGGTAACAAGATAAAATGTATAATCAGATGAAAGGAATAAAAGACAATTATGTGTCGTGTAATGAGTGCAAGAACAGCCATTCATACCAATGTAAAGACTTGTATACACGTCAACATAAACATAATCGATAACACTAGAAAGTGAAGAGGAACTGCAATACCTATGTATGGGTTAAAGGCATGCTATTTTGTTGTTTTGTTATGTTTATTTTACTGAAAAGCAATTACCAAAGCCCCTGATTTGCAGTGTCCAAGCAGAACCCTGGATCTGCAGGGTACAGCTACAAACCACATATAAACTATCAGCCCACACCTTGCATAGTAATGTTCTACTTTACCAACCATTTTCAAGCAGGGTTCTATAGAACCATAAGGCTCCTTTGGAGGCCGATAGGTGTTCCTTCATATATGGTTGATTCACCTACCATTTGATGATGCCTGCATAGTTTTTGTGCAAAAACCACTTGGTAGTGCCATTTTTATAACCCCAATGGTGTTTTTAGGTGTCTATAAAGTTAATATTCTAGCCATCACTGTATGACAACATTCTTTCCACTGGCCACAGATTTAAGATGCTTTTTCCCATTGATCCTGCCCAATTGTTTTGTAAAGAGCTTCCCCAAGACCTAAAAATTAAATTAAAGGGTTTCTCGGGGTAAATATTGGGAAAGGTTTTACTATATATCCACTATATCAAAGAAAAGCATATTTGGTGGCAGTAACCCAACCACACCACTGCATTCCTAATTTGTGGTTGTCAGGTTTGGATATATCCTGTATGCATTTGATACCTTTGAATGAGAAACTATAATGGATTTGGGATTTAACTTTATGTGTACACAGTACATATATAAAAAATGTACTGTGAAAGCCGTAATAACACCTGGAAGCCCACGCACAGGCCACTCTTACTTATTTAGAAATATCCTTAATGTTTGTTGCTTTCTAAGCTCATGTGAATCATGAAACAAACACCTTTTGCCTATCTGCTGTGAAGTGAAGATTGATGCACATCAATAGACACAGACGTTGACTGATTGTCGGAGAGGAAATGCAGCAACTTGCATTAAAGAAGCCTGTGAACTGCTCTCTCTATGAATTCCAAATAATGACAAGATTACGCTCACTAAAAAAAATAGTTAATTTGAAATTACTGACTCCAGATGTAAATTGCTCCCAAATTGCACAAATAAGTCAATTGCTTGCTGGCAGGAGAAGGACTATAAATAGCTGACACAAATATGGACGCTGAGCTCCTGTGTCTCTGGGGCAATATTACTACATGAGCACTACATCTAAATTTAGCAGATAACTGCTACACATGAAAAACTGCCCAGCTGAACACAGAAATCCATCTTTTCAACTACTGTAAAGTTTGTGCCACAAAATCAGTACCAGAGATCTTTTCTTTGCTGAAGAAATACTCATGAGAATACAGTAACAAATCTTCCTGGCAAAAAGAAGCATCATGCATGTATGAAACACCTTTATAATGATTTAACAATCTCTTTCCCCATTTTACCAGTAGAACCACCACAATGTGTTTAATTGGCTTACAAGTTTGGTATACCATACTGGTCTGTATGTATGATAGGTGCTATTAAAGCAATACTAATTTTTATTTAAAAAGTGCAGTAGGCACTTTAGGTTTACTACAGAAGGAAGGGTAGGAGATGTCCACTGTGCCATAATTGAAACTTACTTGCCTGTTATTATTGATATTTTATTATTACACAGTATTTATATAGCGCCATCATATTACGCAGACCTGTACAAAGTCCATAGTCGTGTCACTAACTGTCGAAGGTTAATTTTTAGGGGGAAGCCAATTAACCTCACTGCATGTTTTTGGGATGTGGGAGGAAACCAGAGTACCCTGAGGAAACCCACGCAGACACAGGGAGAACCTGCAAACTCCATGCAGATAGTGTCCTGGCTGGGAATTGAACCTGGGACCTAGCGCTGCAAAGGCTGGAGTGCTAACCCCTGAGTCACCGTGCTGCCAGTGTCCCTTTTTCCCAATACACATTGAGCCGTGAATGGCCAACTCAGGGTATTATGCCGGGTATTCCGGAATGTCTCAGGATGCCAGGAATAAATGAACACCTGTGTTCAGAATATGCATCATTATGGCCTGGCCAATCAATTGACTGAAGATCCGGAACCAAAAATAGGACCAGGTGAAGATGCCTTCGCTCAACGAGAATGTGAATAAAACGTTGTGATTAGGCTTGTTTTTTTTTTTTTTTTTTTTTTTAATAATGACTAACTTTGTTGTCATGATTTATAGTCTTGTTTTGACAAGAGTATTGGATCATCTACCCAAACAATAAATAAAACTTCATGTCTTATTTACTTTACTGTTTAGGGTGATGTTCTACTACTCCCCTGTATACAAACTACTACCCTTCCCCAAAATACTAACCCTTCCCAACTGTAAAGAAAGAGAACAAAAGCTTTACATAATTGTGTGAGTAAATTTATTAAAATATTTTATTTTAAAATACAAATGTTAAGGATTTTAGACAGAGAGGTCCTTTCTAAAAAAAGATATTTTATATATTTATATACTGTATATAAAATGCTGCAATTGCCTTTCATTGAGATGTAGCAGCAATCATTCCTAATGGCACACTAGCACTTACTTTTTAGATGCACTGTAATGCTGTGTTGCATATAAATACTGCAGGTCTTAGATGATTTTCACTCCAGCAGCAAGGTAAGAAGCAAAAAGAAAAGGGGGCATTCTTTTCTTTAAAGGAGTTTAGGGTAAAACAGAGACAAGCCCAGAAATGACCTTTCTTGGTAATTTTTTAAGAAACAGAGCATCTAAAATCCAAAGCTGTCCTTAAGAATGAGGTTAAAGACCACTACTGACAGAAGAACAAGAGACATTACAACTATAACTAATTATATTCATGGACCTTCTGACTTAATACATACTTTGATTTATTGATGCTCCTTTTTAATTTCTTCTCTAGCTGTTTCATTCTGCCCATTGCAGCATTATATTTAGCAGCTGTTTCCTTGTGTACCAGCTCGCTGCGTGTCTTCTTCTGCTCCTCTTCCATGACCTTCAAAGAAAAATACAAAATAAAAGTTTTTTTCTTTGCTTTCAATTTATCCTATTTTTAGCTAAGGGCAGCTGCTACATAAAGCTCATGGTTGTTTGAAAACCTGTACAAAACCCAGTGCAAGCCACTGGAATATATATTTATTATTAATTTGTAAATATCTTTTAGATTTTACCTACCCTGCTCCTGTTTCACATCTTCAGGGGACTATCATTCATCCAACTTCCATTCATGTACTACAAGGTTCTTGACCTCCCTGGTGATCTTATTCTATAAGTATTTTTAAATGTCAAAGCGGTACATTTGACATTTAAAAATACTTATTATTTTAAATTTGCCGCCTGGCCTGGTTTGCACGTCCCATGCCCCATGTCGGGCATCGCTGGAGGACATGGTAAGCTTTACAATTCCTTTTACAATTCCACCCCGAGTGTGGCTCAGGGTTACCACCAGAGAGGTTAATCTGTCTTCTGTATCCTAAAAAGCTTGCCCTTTTCGTCCCTAAGAATCACTTTGTACAGTACTGCTGCCCCTATTTATTTTCCAAGGGGCTGCAGCAGGTAAAAGCTACTTGTAGGGTCCCTCCCGAGGCAATGCTTTACATGAGAATTAAGGAAGCGGTAACCACAATGCAACCTCATTGCCAGTCTGAACATGGCCTAAGGATGTATGTGGTCATTTGAAGGCTTCACAATGCACATACAGATTTTTCGTTCACCTACCATAAAAGGTGCCAGTATCAAATAAAATATTAGTTATGTGTGCCTAAAGGCAGTAGAGCAGTGGTCACCAACCTTTTGGTTGTCATGGACCACTAACTTCAAGGACTTCGGACCGGCCATGCGGGGGAAGCCATGTGTCAGTCAAGGGGAAGGAACTTCTCCCAGAGGGACAAGCCTGCCCACTGCCTGCAAGCCATACAAGAGACTCCGCTAGGGGCGCAGCGGCCAGAGCCACGGACCACCAAAATTTTGTGTTGGACCACCGGTTGTTGAACTCTGCAGTAGAGCAGAGGCAGTCTATATTTTTAAGCATGTGGCAACAACCTGCATTAGTGTGCTTTTCCTGCCCTACATGATTAAAGTATTGATCCCCCCTTGCCAAAGTACTATTTAACAATCATGATTTTGTAGGCACATCTAGAGATGCCCTCGATACTCTGTTTTACCACTGCAGTTAACACTCTTTTCTTAAGCCAGCTTCAGTATCTAGCTAGCTTCAAGCATCCAGTCAAATACCTAAAAATTCACAGAATGAGATGTAAAAAAATAAACAGCTCAAGAAGCAATCACAAAGTGCATTAAGTAATTCTTTAAATTAAAGCTGGACCAGCACAAAGCTGGCTTTTCTTTAGACATATTTCCATTTAGTCCTTGAAACGGTTACCAATAAGCCTGTCGTGGGTAAATTATCAGTTGTTTAATAAGACCTAGGAAGTAAGGCACATCATGAAAAGGTTATTATTCATAACAGTCTACTGCTTTTCTAAGACATGTAGCACTAGCTAGATAAAATGTAGTGATACAGCAGCATATAGTAAAAGCACAACTTACCCGTTGTGTGGCATGGTTAAGCATCTCCTGCCATGCAGAATCAAACTGGCGCTTTTCATCCTCTAGCAAACGCTGCTCTGCGAGTGAAATGGTCTCCTTGGCTGCACGTAGAACTTCTGTGGCACGTTGAAAATCTTGTGTGGCTTTTTGTGCTTCCAACTGAGCCTTAAAGAAATAAGTAAATGAATGAATACAATTCATATAAAGTAATTATAAAGCATTGTAACATCCCACCAACTGGAGTAACATGATAATGTGATAGTTGGACTTGGGTTGGAATAATATTTTTTTTTATTGTGTGCCTTAGTAAATGTAAATTTTGTCCACCCCTTAGCTAGTCATTAGTAGACTATGAGAATTGCCATTTTCTCTTTTGGATGTGCAGTGTATACGTCAGAGATCTTTAGCTGCCTTCTGGGCATCTGCATTAAATATGTGTAACTGTATAGATTTATTGTTGTACATGTTCTAGTGTTCTAGTAAAGCTCATCTGAACTTTTAGTTTAAATGAGTTAAGGACATTCTTTGTTCATTCAAACAAAAAAGTGTACAAAGTTTGACAATTAGATAGCAGCCACCGGAGTAGAATTGTCCATACCTGCCTGCATGTTGTAGAGAAGGACCATTGAACCCTGAGTAGAAGTGGTCTTTCTGAAGAAGCCAAATACATTTCCTGCAAAATCAGAGGCTAGATTTTTCAATACAAAACCATTAGCTCTGCCAAGGCAAAGCTATAGATCTGACACAGCATAGGGAAGAATGTCAGATCTTTGCAGAGAGGCCACAGTTTCCAGACACACAGCAAATGGTCCTTCCATACAACATGCTGCCAGTGAACATGCTTTATCTACACTGAAAAAAAACAAACTTAGGGGATCTGCATACAATTTGTTTCGATACACAATAAACTTATTTTTTAAACAAAATCTCAGGTGATCTAGAGTACCAAGTGATTTGAAATTTTATATATTACAAAAAAAATGCTTCATTTTATTAGTATGAGAAAATAGTTTATCGTGGAGTCTAAGTAGGTTTTATTCATTTGTTAGTTCATTGGTAGATATCACTGTGTAACAATTGTTGCTTGCATTTATACAGAGTTGGAGCTAATGAAAGATCAGGTAGGTTGTATCTTTTTCTTGAGTAAATTACTAGTCATTTCTAAAACTGGAAGGTCAAACACAGTACACTTGTATTTATTTTCACACACAGTAAGCTTTGATTCCTGATTTATGCAGTGAGGGTGTCAAGAACAGGGTTTGCATTAGCTGTCCTCCAGCTGGATAAGGAAAAGTATAATAAAAAGTTATTTGGTAAACTCAGCAATTGAACAACCCCTTATTTGAAATAATATCCTGTTTTTATAGCAGAACTGAGAAAAAACTCAAATAGAGCAGGTTGTGCAATTTAAATTCTACAGGTCAGGGTAAATTTAAAAATGTTTGATAATAATACATCAGAATAGCTTTAATTGTACAATGTTGCATGGAATTAGGATACAATATGCACTTCTAAGGAAGAATTCTGGCACAAATCAATCTAAGGAAAGAGAACACTGAGCAGACACAGAGGCTGTCCAAAAAAGAACACAAGGAAATTTTTAAATATGTCATGTTCCTTGGCATGGAGGCATATATTTCTCCTGAGGATATGGCAGGGGTCTTGTGAGAAATAGATAATCACCGACTCATATTGGTGTTATTCAGTTAGGGCAAAACTTTATCAAAGGATCCAAATTAAAAAACATCTTAACTGATTGCCACCAGAACCTTTTAAAATGTTGAAAAATTTGAAGGAGTTTATTAAATGCAAGTTCTTACAATGTATAGTTATGAACTCAAAATTAGCGGATTTATTACCACGAACAGTTAATAGAACAAAGTAGAACATACCAATAAGAATCACCCTTCATTAAGGCAAGTACAAACAGTATGTTATTATTTATAAGCATATAATAAATGTAGTTCTCCTCTATGGTGAAACATCAAATGTTGCCACCATGTAATTGTCTCTGGAGTGACTGCTATTATTTAAATACATAGCTGAAAAAGAGCCATTTCATGGGGCTGTCATAGTCAATTACACTTCATAATTACATGGGGCGGACATTCATACCATAACCTATAGACATCAATACGGCAAGCTCTTAAATCATCCTAAATCATCAATTATTGTAATCTGGACAAAACTTTGATACTACTAGATATAACACTAAAGAAAGAAAGGTAACAGTGTGTTACTAATGTTCATATCAGTATATGAAAAGTACAAAAAAAAGTCTGATATTTGTGTATCTTGGCTGTATAGCCCATCAATACAATCCCAACTATTACTTTGGTGCCATAACTATAGTTAGCGAACTGTATTTCACATAGGTCAGCATTTTGTTCCCAAAAATATCACTGTAATTTATATTGTTCTTGAAACTTTACAATATTTATTCATGAATGATTAATGAATGTTTACTTGATTTTTAAAGGCCTTTCAAACAGGATCATCATTTCATAGTTAACATTAGCAAACAGCAAAAGAATTTTTGAAAGTGTTCCCAGGTTTTTATCCAATATATCTTAAGGAACAGATCCCAAGCAAGGCACAAATTATCTTGGTGGTTGTTGTATTTTTCCAAATAGGCATGCAAATTTCTTACAGAAACAGATTATACATCAGCCAATTTCATAATGTAATGTCGGCATTATGCAATGATAACAAGTTCTCATCCTACACATCATTCAGTAAACAGGGGGGTTTAGCTATAGCATTGTCTTAGATAGGGTGTTGCTTTCCTACATAGTAGATCACTAAAATGTCAAGAAAGATTATTATTAATATTATTAAACAGGATTTATATAGCGCCAACATATTACGGAGCGCTGTACATTAAATAAGATAACTACTTTAACTGAAACATATAGCTTTGTTTAGTGACTAGACTACCTGTAAGTCCTCCAAAGATCAGTAAACCTAAAAGATTCAAGCAGTGTAAAGCTGCGTACACACGTGTAAATATAGTCGTTGGAAAGGATCTTTCACAATCCTTTCCAACGACTAAGGACTGCACGATGCGTGAACGAGTACTGTACATATAGCACTGTTCTGCTCTATGGAGAGAGGAGGGGGAGAACAATGGAGCGGCACCCTGCTGTGCGCTCTCCCCCTTCCCTTGCATTAGAATCATTCGTTGTTCATTGATCCGCAAGGATGGTCGTTTGGGCGATGAACGACAGGCGCTGTACACACGCCAGATTTTGGTCTGATATCGTCCCTGAGGTGATTATCGGGCGAGAACCACTGGACGTGTGTACGTAGCTTAAGAGCAATACAGACATTTGACAGTGAATCAGCTGGTCACCATTTTCCATGTACATTAAACAAGTATGTATCATACAAATAAAAACTTGATTGATAATCACATTTTTCTATGTGAATTCTATGTATATTATTCAATTATTATCTCAAAATAAAAAAAATATACTCCGTAAAATGCTAAGTATGAGCAAATTATTAATTATAATACATAACCTTATATATAAATTAATAGTGTTAGTTTTTCAAATATCCAAAAATATAGTTTTGCATAGATATTTCAGCTATTTATTGCTGTACAATGGTGTATTATGTGGTAATAGGAGGTTTTAAATGGCTAGTTAAAAAAAGAAATGCTAACATTCAAATGGTTGTAAATACTCTTAGCATTAGAGTAGAACAAAATAATGTGACACCAAAAAAAAAAAATAAACATTGATCCATAAATACTAGATGGATTACAGTTTCAAATATTGAGTAAAAAATGGCAATTGCTAAAGGGATGAACTCTATTTTATGTTTGCTCTGTTTGTAATAAATCAGCCCTAATGCATTTCAGTGCATTATCTAGAACTTTTCCACGTTCACCCTAACGAGTCTTGTGGATGATTAAAAAGGATGAAGCTGAGGTGCTAAAAATACAGTCAGGAAATGTTCTGCATTAAAATGATTCTTGTGCTAGAATTCACATCTATTATACACTTAGATTAACAGCGCATAATCCCCATATGCTATAGTGTCAGGTGTGGATTTCTGCAGTGCAAAGCAGCTTAAATCTTCACTCCCCAAATCACCACTATAAAAAACATAGTTTAATGAATTCCTCATCTAATAACAAGAATCCTAAAGAAAATTAAGGCAGCTACCAATTTATTCACACAGATGAGCAAAATCTTTTTTTAAATAAAATTTCGTTAGTGAACAATGAGGAAATCCAAATGAAAAGTGGAGAACTTAATAAACATTGGAGTTCCCCTTAGCTCAACTACAGGACTAATGTTTTCAATACAAGTAAAAATCACTTTACCACAAGGAAAGAGTCAGTGAAAACTCCCTAACCTTTTAGTGATCAACATTTCCATACAAAGTATTATATGAAAATAGCCCGAAAACTAAGACCAATAAAGATCAGGTGATCTCAATGTGAAGGCTGGAAATGGTAGGTGGACAGATGCGCCTCCACAGAGGTTTCATTTGCAGGTGGCCTTCTCCTAATGTTCACATTGTTGTTATATTATATCTCAGGATGACAATGAATCTAACTTTGCTTACCACCCCCTCCAGTGAATCCCACATTATCATTCACACGTGCAATATTAGATATCCCGTCATCCATGGGTATTGCACAAAAGCAAATGTCTCGGCACCCACTCTCACTCAGCACAGAACAAATTTTGCTTTTGCTTTGGAGGAAAAACCACCAAAAATACGTGGCCTCAAGAGGAACCATGAAAATTGAATCTTGAACAGTCCCAACAGTAAGGTGGGGGGATTTTATGGAGGAAGGCAGTGAGCAGCTTAAACATGCCTGTTTATTTTGTGATTAGATTTTGGACAGTCCACTTAAGGAAAGTACAAGAGGTGCTAGAATAATAGAGAATTAAAAAAAACGATCTGGACAGAATTATGCAGAGAGAAAGGTAGGTAGGGTGTGTGCTGCCCAATCACAGATCATACTATGATACAAATGGAAAAAAGGGTGAAGGGGAGTTCATGGTCTGTTCTGTCCTATAGCGGAGTTAACCAATATTACCACTGCCAGGGAGGATTAAGATGAGTGCCTGGACTGCAATGTCCAATCCCTGGGCTAATTTTATCATACCACTGTAGAGGAGAGTAAAGGGGCGATCGTGGGTTGGTTTGTCCAATCAATGAACTTCTCCTACAATACAGACACAGAGGGTGAAGAGGCATTCATGGTTTGGTACTTAGCTCACACTAGAGCTACTTAGATAACAATGGTCTGTTTAATCTCCACCAATGCAAAAGACAGTGGAGGAAAGTTGTTATCTGTGTGTCTGACTTTAGGCAGACTTTATATTTCTTTTCATCAACTTGTAAATCCAGTTTCTCTTGCACCAGTATGCATTAATACATTACTCTCTCTCTCTCTTTTGATTAACCTTATTATGTTATATGTTGTTTTTATATAAATAAACATTTAACCTCCTGGGCGTTACACTGATGTCTAGATTTCTGTACCAAAAGCGTTACACTGTTTTTCATGAAATTTTTTTTTTTACATTTTAGACCTGTAAGTTACAGAAATATGTCCGAACAAGGGTAGATATCATGAATATAAAAAAAAGTTTGAAACACACAATCATGTAAAAAGAAAAATACTTTTAATAAAATCTTATCCTATTTTTTTTTGCATAGAAATTTTTGTTTATATTGTGGGCTTGTAATTCTTAGGGTTAACTCCCGGGTATGATAATTATATTTATTTATTATATTAAAATCATAAATTATAATATAATACATAAATATAAATAATAATTTAAAACAATAATGAAATAATAGACAACAATGTAATCTAAAAATAAAATTAAAAATGTACTTTTATTTTTATTTCATGTTGTGTGGTGTTTTTGTACTGTAAAAACCATTTAAAAGCAGATTACATTGTACTCTGCTTTTAAATTTCCCTCCCTGACACACCCCCATACATCACCAATCACATCACTGGAAGATGACTCATCCTCCGAGTGATGTGGGGGGGGATTTCCCTGCGTGCCTTACACAGAGACACAGGCACAGGCTGGAAGCTGCAGCTGCTCGTATCTCCGGAGAGATGCACAGTACAATGCAGGATTTCTGCATTGTGCTATACATCTCACTGCAGATGCCAGCAAGAGGAGCTGCGGACACTGGGTGAGTATTTCCTTTCAGTTGTAATCCGATTGTCATACAATGTATGACAATCGGATTGCAATATAACATTTGTTTACATTTAACCACCTGGTGAGAAAAACTCGGGGTTAACGAAAATTGCAAAAATTTTTACCCCGAGCATGCTCGGGCTTAACGGCCAGGTGGTTAATAGAGGATGAGGAATTTCCAAAGAACTACGTGTTATCTAAGGAGAAATCAAAGAAGAGGCATGTCTGAAGGTCTGTTTTTTCTAGTTTAAACCTTTTGATAGAGCTAATAAAAGCTGCCATTGCTGACTTGATTCCAACAAATCCTGCTTGCCTGATTGGTCTTCTGATCCTTTAAATTTAATATTTTCTGAATCACCAACCTAAAATGAGCCTGCGGTTTTGGTATTCAGCTAATTGTGTTGCATTTAGCTGCATGCTTGTTTCAGGCATGTGACTGATATTGTTATTACTAACAACAGTCTTTATATAGTATAGTATTTATATAGTACCACAATATCATGCAGCACCGTACAATAAAAAGGGGTTGCCCACAGTGATATCATTCATCCCACAGCAGTATCATTCATTCTGATTGACACCCCAATACTTCTTTCAGACACACCTGCGTTGGAGAGTGCTGGTAAACAAAAAAGTTCATGCATTTGCTGCCATTTCTTAATAAAACCATTCAAATGCATGGTAGTGCACCATGCACAGTAGTAGTAGCATTAATGTGACCCTATAACCATACCTCCTAACGTTCTGAGATAAGAAAAAGTAAGACATTACAGCAAAAACTATGGAGCCACTTAACATACACTGAGTATATTGCAAGACATTTTCAAATATTAGGATCAAATAGATTTGATCATCTGCCAAGTTTTTATTATTATCTGTGTTCCCACTGGGAATTTTCACTTCTAAAGACAAGAGGAAATTTCAAAATGAGCCAATGGAAATACTTAATCTGGTGAAAAAGGTTAAATCCACAAAGTTGAGGTTGGATAAATGGTCAATGTGCAATACTCTTGTGAATAATACATTAGGCAAGTCATTTCTTAGTTACCCTCCAAGCACTCGACCAGGGCTACAGTTTGCCACAGCACAATTTGTGAGTCTCTGACTTTGTATTTGCCCTTTTTTTCCTACTTTCAAATGTTGTGAGTTATTCATAAAACAATATGTGAGGAAAATATACATCACCAAAGTAGCTTACATATAACAAAGGCTTATTATTCCACCTACGCTTCCACAAAGTAAATAAAGGAAACGTTATGTACGCCTGTAGTACTACTGACTGACGTTAAATTTTAATTGCAGTTTAAAACAGTCAATATGCCATAAACTTTCAAAACTCCCACATAAGTATGACCTAGTTTATTTTCTTATGCTTGATGTTTTGAGGGACCAGATGTGAATGACATCATTTATCGTTTTAAGAGAGAAGGATGTGAATCACAATAGGTGGGAAAAACATTCAAATAATAAAAAAAAAAAGATTTAGGTGGACTTGGTGACACTATACCCCTAAACAGGAAGTGAGATAGAAAAATGACCCTGTAACAATAAACAAATGATGCATTTGATGATAAAGTTATGAATATTTTTCACCCAAGATTTACACAACTTTTTCCCAGGATTCACACATCTTCTAGTTTGAATCAATAGGAAAAATGGATCTAAACTGGAAAAATGGATCTAAACTCTGGCACATTGGGCTTTGACAATCTTTTAAGCTCACCAAACTAAGCCCATCCGATAATCTTACAGAAAAATTCCTTCATCTGTCATAAGAGGTAAAACCATCCAAACCCAAGAATCTGATCATCCTCCCAATATCCTCTCCTACCACCAATTTTTTCAGCTGATCATATACCAGAGAAAAACAATCGCTTTACAATTTTGTAGGAATCAGGAGGGATAAAGATGGTTAATCTTTCCAATGAGGATATAAAAAGCATTAAATACAGACAGAGGTTGTGAACCTACCCACTTCATCCAAAACTAAAAACAATATTTGGTTTGGAATTCACCTTTAAACTTCTGTAACTGAAGAACCAAGTTTTATTTCAATAACTGTGCATGGCAGTATGCAAAATATCTTATGCATTGAGATAAAAACTTCCAAAAATTGCAATGTTTAAAAAGTTGATCAAGTTACTTTTTTTTTGTTATTTGGTTTATTATTATTGTATCAGAATCAATATTACGTTATGTGCTATGATGAATTTTACAAATATGTTCCAATACCATTAAGAGAAATTTACATTTTCAGTGCCTGCCTAGCTTGCAGCTGATATGTACAGTCTTTTCCAAAAACCCTACCCAACATTTAACTAAAAATTCTTTTATACCAACAATTGGCAGTAACTCTATTTACTATGCATTTCTGAGCCAATTAGCACAGTACTGCACATATATAAAGATTTGGTAATCACCAGTCTCGTTTATGTATGGACTGTGCAAGACGTGTGTGTAACTGGCTTGCAGGTGTATAGTGGCTTCTGGTGTGAGCTATGAATTTTCATCAAAAGCAAATGTAAGCCAGAAACTGAAATAAAATATACTGCAACGCTTGGCCGCTTAAACCTAAGTATAATCGTATTTTTCTGTCATTTTAAATCGCTATATAATCAGTATTACCTGGTGATCCTGCTATATAATGTTGTAAAAACAAAACTTTCTTTTACAAGGTTATACAGCTTCTAAACCGTCTCTGAAACAGAAAATCACTGTCACTCTCCTTAGCACTCCTGTAGAAATTCTACAGATGCATGTGCCAAGCCACACATCATCAGTACAAATACTTCCAAAGTCACTGCTGAAAAAACCTGGCGGTGAGCGAATGTGACAATCTACTTCCTAATGATCATCTCCTTCCACTACACTTTGCTGTAAAAAAAAAAAAAAAAAAAAAAAAAAAAAAAGGGGACGCAGTTTTGTAACTTCCAAAATAACAATCCAGAAATGGCATTTAGCTGCATTTATTTTACCTAATAGTTCTGGTTCAGCATTGTTCAATAAACCTGTGACATTTTTCCTTCTTTATTTGGTGAAGGGTTCACATCTGGTTTAAGTGTTGGGAAGGGGAGGGGATTTTGAAACTTGGAATTTATCATTTCCATTTCACAGAGCTGACACAAATCTTCAATGATTGCGTGAGAGGTTAAAAGTTTACAAACGCTCCAGAACAGCCTGAAGGCATTCCAGTCAGTTGCTCTAAGCATGCCTAACCAGTCCAGGGGAAATAAAATCTCCCTGGAGCATTCAACTGTGTGTGTGATTACAGAATGTGAAGTGCAGCAACTACATACCTGTCTGGCTACTTTTCTCGCTTCCCAGTACGGTTTGGAATCTTCCACAGATTTTCCTATTTTCTTTACCATTTCGTCCAGCCTTAGCGTAGCTTCTGTTAACACAGACCGGAATTTCTGTCGGGCTTCCTGAAATAAATGATACATGATCCTGAAATATATGATTTAAACCATCCTACGAAAATTCTAAAGGTAGATCTAAGCCTAAACAAATAATATAATAAATAAATTCAAACATGGTAATATTTCAACATTTTCATTCTTGCATGAAAAAGTCTGCAGCAAATCCTGGTGAGTCTACTATAAGGAACCTTGTTTAGGCATTTCTGGTTAGGGGTGACAATGTTCTTACAATTTTACTCCACCTTTGATTCACATTGTACAGGCATAATTCACAATTGTCACCAGAACAAGTCTAGAGCAATGACGTGCAGCTGGCACTGTAGCAAAAGCTTATTATTCATGAAATGGATAAAAGAAGAAGTATAGGACAGGGGTCCCCCCAAACGTTTTGGTTGAGAGGCCATTTCACTGTCCTATACCTGCTGGTCTACAAGACAATGGTGGTTGAGGTAAGGAAGGCCTTCTAGGCCTCAGTGACCATTTTCTTGTAGATTAGCTGCCAGTGAATTTCATGTAATACCAGTTTTTAATGAACTGGTATTTTTACATTGAATCCCCTTCCAGTCTACTAGAATGGGCTTATCAACCATATGACTTAGTGGCACGATTGGCGTTTTTTTGAACTTGCTGATCTTCATTAAAATGGTTGCCAACATCAGGAAGCTACCTGACCTTGGCAGCCATGTTCTTACAGACCAAGGGGTAAAGTAACAGGGGTCAATGAAGCATTGATTGCGTGACAATGCTGCTGGACCAGACTAAAAGAGCCAGTAGGTAAAGATGAGCCTTGCAACCATAGTTTGGAGATCCCAGGTATAGGAGATTAGTAGTACTAAGACACAACATGAATGAGAAAGCGTACAATAGTATTCTATAAGAAAGACAGCAATGGTTTGTTATGTTTTTGTTTTTCAAATTAAACATCATCAAATTAGGGTTTAGACTTTAACCAAACACCTTACCCCTAATTATAATTTATCAAAACAAACAACCACCAATCAAATCTGATCTCTTTGTAGTACACCAAAATGTATTACAGAATATTGGTTTCTTGAGGTTACAGCATTTTATACTTCCATTATTACTCGTTAAGCTTTATCTCTGAAAAAGTACATATAATCAGTAAATTAAAAAAAAAATAGAAGGGACAACAGTTATTTCCATTTAATTTCGACATTATTGGCCGCGTCCTCTATAGTAAAGGTACATTGCTGGTCTCCTGTCTTATCTCTAATAAGAGCTTATTGCACAGCTGGAAATCACTCTACCTTGAATGATCGCATTAAGGCTGGATGGAAGATGACAATCTAATATTTTAGAAATCATCAGGCTTAACTGTAGTTCATTGAAACATCATACTAAGAACATGAGTAATGTCTGATTAGCAGGAATGGACAAAGTCAACTTTACCATAGGTAAGAGTACAAGACAAAAGTGACCTACATCTGCAAAATTACAAATCACTACTGGGAGTAAAAGCTCCCAGATAATACTCCGTAAAATCTATTAATTGCTTAAAAAACACAGAGTTTTCATGTACAAAATTATATGTATATAGCAAAGAGATGGGGAATTAAAAGTAAACCCCTCCTTCCAAAAAAAAACAAAACTACAACTAACACATACTTACATTAGGATTACCGTATTTTTCGGTGTATAAGACGCTCCGGCATATAAGACGCACCCAATTTTAAAGGAGGAAAATCTAGAAAAAAAAGATTCTAAAAGATTATTCCCCTTCTGATCACCCTGTGCCAATTTATCCCCTTCTGATCACTCTGTGCCAATTTATCCCCTTCTGATCACTCTGTGCCAATTTATCCCCTTCTGATCACTCTGTGCCAATTTATCTCCTTCTGATCACCCTGTGATCTGATAAATTGGCACAGAGTGATCAGAAGCGGTTGAATTGGCACAGGGCGATCAGAAGGGGATAAATTGGCACAGTGATCAGAAGGGGATAAATTCCCCACTCTGTGCCAATTTATCCCCTGCTGATCGCCCTGTGCCAATTCATCCCCTTCTGATCACTCTGTGCCAATTTATCCCCTGCTGATCGCCCTGTGCCAATTCATCCCCTTCTGATCACTCTGTGCCAATTTATCCCCTTCTGATCACGCTGTGCCAATTCAACCCCTTCTGATAAATTGGCACAGAGTGATCAGAAGGGGTTGAATAGGCACAGGGCGATCAAAAGGGGATAAATTGGCACAGAGTGATCAGAAGAGGATAAATTCCCCACTCTGTGCCTATTTATCCCCTGCTGATCATTCCTTCCCACTTACCGGTCCGTTTCTCTCCGCCGGCTTGCTTCCGGGATCGCGGGGGCACGCTTGTCTCTTAGCCTGCTTCCGGGATCGCGTGCGCAGGCTTCTCCTCACTGGGTCTGCAGGAAGGCGGGGACACGCGCTGCAGCCAGGAGGAGAGGAGAGAAGATCGCAGAAGCACGCAGGATCGGGTAAGTATGTTACCGGTTTTATTTATTTTTAAAACTTGCATTCCCCGTATAGGACGCACCCACTTTTCCCCCCCAGTTTTGGGGAAGAAAAAGTGCGTCTTATACGCCAAAAAATACGGTACTTATAAAGCAGTGTATTTTCTCTACTTGCTAAAAAAAAAGTTCTTTGCCTGAAAAAAGGAAAAGTAATGCAGTAACCTTGTTTAAGAACCAATGAACTGCAAAATGTTATCAAAAATGTAGCTCCTAACTTTTGAACCTACAACAAGCTGTAACCATCTCAACCCCTAATACTATCTGAACCCCTGAATGGTTAAATGTTTTTTTAGGAGCAGGAATGGTCGGTATTGAAAGCATACAGTCCTGTGCCAAGATCGTAATGCTAAGATACATGAACCCATCTGTGCGGTCCCTGTATATGTGTTTAGAATAACGTGTCAGCAATCACAAGACTGCGTGTTTTACATAAACACAATTTTATTTATACAGAAAAGTTTCCTGAATACTTTCAGCATGTTCTAATTTTCCAAGCCACTTATTAGACCAATCATTAAAGATCTACACAGAATAAAACAATGGGCCTGATTTATTATTTGGAGAAGATACACTTTCATCAGTGAAGCTGGTTGATCCACCAAACCTGCAATGGATCTGGCCCAGGATCTAAAACATTTGCCAGTAAATGGCAAAGGACTGAAGAAATTCCAAGTTTGCTAGAATACCCAGCTTCACTGATGAAAGTGTATCCTCGCCTTGGCCAGCTTTAATAAATCAATTCCATTGCTGGAAGTTCATGGCATTCAAGCAGAATCATTGAGGTTGAGTTGCTAAAGGAATTTAGGCTGTACACTTACCAAGGTGAATTATCACCTTCTAATGGATACTCAGCTTGGAGAATGAGGCGAAAATTCACATTTCAAAGATTACCCAGACACATGGAAAGAATTTAGGAAGAAATAAAAACAACTTTTTTTTCTTGCAAACAATTCGTCTCATTTATCAAGCCAAGTTAAACATCTCCTGCAAGTTTAATTCATTTTGGTAAGTGAACAGCTTAAAGTGCTTTCAACCCCATTGAGTGAGAGCTGAGAATAACCAAGTGTGCAATAGCAAGTTTTATAATGCATAGCAGTGCATGCATTAAAAAATTAAACTGACAGAAGCTCTCATAATAAAAAGAGAAGTGAAATTACATTAAAAATGATTACTACAATATGTATTTTATACAGGATGGTGTGGTTGAGCACAAAGAGGAACTGATAAACACTTCTCCAAGCATGGAGACCCAACAGTAAAGGTAGATATAGTATAAAAATGAACTAAATTTTGTTTGTTTTGTCCAGATATTTAAGCACTACAGTTTATTCACTGACCTGCCTGCAACCTGACAAATTACCAATAAGGAATCAGCAGCCAATTGGGGCTGTACCTCTTTACTTATCTACAATCTGCACCCATAATTCGTCTCAGTACAGCTTGATTTGGTTTGAATTACTGCTCCTACTATACCTAGTTATTCTCTTGCTTTCAAGTAAAATACGAGAACCTAAATAAAGACAGATACTTCTACAAGTTGAAGTTAAAAATACTTTAAAAGAAATACTCACTTAAAACAGTAATATTCAGTCTTTCTAAAATTTATAGGTATTGGCTCTTGCTTAATATGTGTAACAGTCATCTTTTATAGATGAAAATGTTAACCACCATGGTAGATTATAGCAACCAATCTGTGGGATATGTAAATGTCACCATACACAGTATAATCTCACCATACAACATATGCACTATCAACTTTGGATTTAGCAAAACTTTCCACTATTATCCTACCTAAACAATGCAAATAATATATTTCCAATAAGGCAGGCGCTTGCACCCCAAAGGACATTGTAACATGTGTGGTAAACTTAGGGCTAGTTTCAAATATTCTCACTGTATATTATGACCCACATTTTTTGAATCTGTACTAATAAATCCCAAGAGAACTGCTGCTTCCAGGAAATGTCCCTCTATTGAACCAATTGAAGAATAGAACTAGCTAGAGAGTTTAGTGCAGAACTTTAGCACAGGTCTTTACTTTCCCTGATCAGTCGATCCATCCGGAGATTTCCTGGATCAGGTCCCACGTCATCCTGAAATCCACCTTCATTCTAGCACCACCATCTTCTTTGCCCTCTTTTCACCCTCATCTGATCTCGCACTGTGAAGACGTGAGATCGGGTGCCATAGCCTGCGATAGATGGGGAAATAGGGCATGCGCAGATGGAGCATCCAAAAGCTTCCTGGGATGCATGACATATGTTTCCCAGGAGGCTCTGCACTCCCATTCTCAAATTCTCTGCACATACTTCCGCTTTCTTTTACCCCCTCCCAAAAAAAAAAAGTATTTTTTACCTTATATAAAAGGTTAGTTTAGATCTGCTTTAGGCTCTCCAAGACTGGAGAAGATAGACTCATCCTTCAGCAAGTGAATCTGCAAACATGGAATGAAATCCTTAAAATTAATTTGCTATTCAATTGACAAAATGTTTTAAATCCGGAACCAGATCTATTTCAGGCTTACTTAATCACCCAGGTCTGAAGTTTCTTGACCTGGAAAGACATCAAAATAGAGGCACTGGCCTTTCTTTGAAGGCTTCCTGATAGGGCAAATATGGTCAATTAGGGGTTCAGTTCATTTTAGGGATTGGGTTAGGTTATAGTTAGTTTCAGGGTAAGCATAACAAACACGTAATATCTTGAGCCTATGTAATATGATTTTGAGCCTACAATAATAAACAGGTGGAGAACTGATTCTGGTGAAAGTTGCCATTTTTAAACCTCTTTCAAAATAACTACAGACTACATGTGCACCACACTGCGGTCAGACAACTGTTCCACAAGCAGATAGAATAGAAGAACTACCCACTTAAAAAAACATATTCTGAAAAGTAAAACAAAGGAGGGCAACTAAAGTTGACAAAGGCATATAGAGGTACATTTTAATTTGTATAGTACCTGGGTCATATAGAAAGGAGTCACCAAGAACAATAAGCACACTGTATTACCCGAATTTACTACATTGTAAATACACATGTACACAACTTGAACCTTAAGTCTAGATAATAAAAAATAGATTAAACCTGCTTATGTTGTCTATATTGCTTTCCACCAATCTATATGTAGAGTAAAAACCCATGACACAAAAATACTGGTAATAGCATAATATTAACATACTTCTCCATCGCAACTTGTAAGAAAACTTTTATGGGAAAGTACCATGGTTTTGCATGAAAGCTTCCCCTTTCATTTTGAAAAAATAAACACATTATTACCCCACAGGGAATCTTGCAGCCTTCTAGCCAAACATCTGTAAATAGTCAAGCTTGAGAGACATGCATATTTATGAAGTCAGAGAAAGATCACATTTTACTGTCTGTCACAAGCTGGTTTCTCCTAAGTTTTAGTTACACTGGCTGATGAAGAATGCTTTATTAAAGTCACATTTGGACACGTCATTTCCCAAGCCTCCATATTGGTCAGTAAGGCTGTCTATCACACTTTGAGCCATCCTATTGGTCCTAAAATGTAAGAGAATATGGAGCATTAAAATAATTTGGATTTACTTAAATGTAAGGTGCCTGCATGTCTGGATCTGCCAATCATTATAAAATAAAGTTTTACAAAATTACTATTCTCTACTGTCAGAACAGATTGTGGAGGTGCTTAAAATTACCTATTGCTCCTGGGTGCCTTGAAATGACCCTTCTTGGGGATAAAAAAAAATAGGGGCATAACGTTGGCTGCACATATTATTGACAGCTTTCAATACCCTCTTAATGTCTAAACCCGTGTTTCTTGACCTTTTAACACATGGGGGATCCCATGAAATAACTACATCCACAACTCAAAGGACATTATTGTGGTGGTCAGTAGAAGAATGCTTCTTAAATTGCTGGCCATCGGGAAGGCTTCCACTGTTACAGATAACACAAGAAGATCATTGCATTCTGTTAAAATGCTGCAAAACTCATTGCTCAATGAGCCTCAAGCAACCTCTGGAGGAACCCCGGCCTAAACATTGGCCTGGCATTTCTACGTAGTCTCATGCCATTGCCCCTCTTACCTGACACACATCTATTGGCCAATGAGATATCCCATCGTACAGTCGGGCAACAAAAATGTGTTGAAGTTTTCAAGATCTGCCACTAACGAAAAGTGTTGGGAGCTTTACTCATTTAGATTCAATGCTTGGAATTAGGGGAAGCGGAAGCAATAAATGCTACTGCAGATATGTGCAAATATCTCTAGGTTCCTACTTTTTTCAAAAAAGGTTACTAACATTTTTTATGTAAAGGTGTAGCTGCCTATCACTAGTGTGGCCAATAAAAAAAGGTTTAAAAGGCAGAAAGGTAAAGCCAAAGTTTTACAGGAAATTTTATGAATTGCATATCATTTAAGGAAAATATACCTATAGAACTACTGATCATTTTGACGTAGAAATGACTGATACTTCTTCAATTTTTTTATCGCTTTCTCAAGTTCAAATTCTCTAAAGCTACGTACACACGTCCAATGCATCCCGTCCGATAATCAGCTCAGGGCCGATATCGGACGAGAGTCTGGCGTATGGACGGACAACTGATGATGGAAGACAAATGATCATAATAGCAGTGAAGGGGGAGAGCATGCAGAGGGGTTCTGCTCCGTCGTTCTCCCCCTCCCCTCTGCATAGAGCAGAACGGTGCTGCATGCATCGTGCAATTCTTAGTGGTTGGAAAGGATCGTGAAAGATCCTTTACAACGACAATAATTGCACGTGTGTATGTAGCTTTAGCTACAAATTTAGGCATGATAACTAAGCAAGCAAGTGCTTGTTAAAATAAAATCCTAGACAATGCTTATTAAAACACAAATATTGACTTTTTTGACTAGAATTTTGTTAAACAAGATTATCTATTGAACAAGCAAGATAAAAGCACAAAATGATACCAGCTCAATACATTACCACTCTTCCTTCTAAATAATACACTTTGTACCTTGCTTCATCAGCCATGATTAGGGTAGGCCATGCCATGCATGACTTTCCCCGCGGCTGTTCCAGGGTACACAATGTCTTATAAACAAAGACTCTGAGATTATATTATATCAAATTAAACTTTACTGTCCTTCGTAGCTAGAGTACAATGTGCTGGCTTGTTACATTATTTTTTCATGCAAGTTACAATCAGATAAAAGCTTAAAAAGTATCAAGGAATGTACACAGACCTGCAGTACTGGCAAAATATTAATAGGAAAGTCAATCATTTTACTTGAAGTTAAGTGTCAAGGTGAAGAATTAAAGTTTCTCTAATGCTGACCCCACAATCATGAATTTTGCATTCAAGGATCTAGATTTTTATCCCCGATTTGATTCATGTTTCAAATGTAGTCAATTTCGAATATATTTAGTATTTTTTAAAATAAATCTTTAAAACTCTTAGTTTTAGTAAAACTCTTGGATTCAATTGTTGGAAAAATATAAGTGCAGTACAGCTGCATAAAAATCATCAACAGTTTTCTGATCTACACATTTGTCCTTTTTTTTTTTTTTTTGAGCTAAAGGAATACAGATTGTAATTGTTTTAAAAAAGGTTTTATGAACAGGAAAGGCTATCACACATTGCATCAGGTATGCAAACATAACTTTAAAGAAAACTCAAGAATATCCATCCTGGTTATTACGAAGCTCTGTAACTGACCAATTACTGTTGGTATTCCAGTGAAGTAACTGCTCTTGACCTATAAATATTATTCCTTCAGTAGGCTTGTCATATAATTTATGTTTAAAACTAACAACTGTTAAGGAATTGACAAAAAAGTCCAAATTTAGAAACATGGTCTTTTTTTAGTTTCTTTTTTATAGGATACAAATCCCTGTTTCTAACTGCACCTTTTAGGTCTGATGAAAACACACAAATATACATCAATATTTATTAAAAAAGTTTTCTTTCAAATGTATTCTCAAAGTCAAGAAGTGGAACCAGGAAAAAAGTAGTCCGGCTTTGGGGCTTTTGGGACAAGTAGTTTGGGAAAATGGTGTACGTATCAGCAATATATGTGCACTGCTCGTAACAAAACCCCAAAAATTTGGCTAAAAGAAGACTACAAGAGCTTTTTAGTTGGCAAAAACTTAACATAATGAAATAAAAAGTGCTTGTTATATGTTAAATTTAACCTAAATAATTTCACTCTTGTTACAATTATTTACCAGGCAAGTATTGGTAAAAAAAGTATGTGGTTGTAAAGACTTTTTGCAGAAAACATGAATATTGGATCAGGGGTGTTCTACTTAAAAATTATGCCAAGAAAAAAAAAGTAGGTTCTATCTCAGAAACCTGTGGGGTATGAAACTGTTACATTTTTTTTAAAAGTCAACCTAATATAATATTTGTAGGCATTAAGGCTTTCCCATATTCTAAACAGTAATGATATAACCCACATGTACGGTAAAATGCTGCTACAATTAGGTCTCAAAACCAAATGTAAAACTACAGATATATAAAATGAACATTCTGTTCCATAGCAGTTAGTATTCATAGTACTAAAATCCTTGTACCCTATTAGAATTGTTTAAATACATTACATTTTTTTTTTATTACTTTTGTGTTCTGCCTTCTAAAATGGCTAAATGTTTTGGCTGAATAGCTTACAAAATGTGCTGATAAATATTAACTATTTTATAAGGAAGAAAAAAAAAAAAAAGATTTATCCGTAGAAGGTACAGAGTTCCGAGTAGTAGGGCGGTGACTCTTGTAAAACAGACACAGCAAGTTCATAATGTCACTAGAATAATTTTCAATTGTGCAAGAAATAAAAATAGCATGTCAACACTTTTCAAATGTTTTATTTCATGAAAAGGCATAGTAAGAAATATAAGGTGTATATGAAATAGTGTTGCATTTTACACGTCTTTTTCCATATATAAATGTATTAGAATTTAAAAGGGAGTATGTTTGGGGATACCCTGGCAGGGTCTTGTGACTTTGGGAGTTAAAGAGAGTTACTGTAGAGACTTGTGACCTAGCTACTTTACTTCTTGAGAAAGCCCTTTAAAAAGCCCTTTATTTCCTGGTGTACCTAATTAGGATAGAAATCTAGACGGACAGGTCCCTGAATAACATGGGACTGAGAATTTTAGCACTGGATTTTTTGTGGAAGGTGTTTAGGTCACTGGCTTGTCTATAAAATTAAGATTGGTATTTTAAAATAAAGGAAATTATAACTACATAAAAGTACAACAATAATCCTAATATTACACCGTATACAATGTCCTATTATGCAGTATTCAGGGTTGTTATTGTTTTATTTATATTCAACAGAAAGGTGGAAGAACAAGATACTAGACAAACATAGCATTTCCAGATGTAAACCACCAGACACAGCCAAAATGAAGAAACTCTGCAGAATGTAGGAGAGGAATCATAAGGACAAGCAGATAACGCATATCACAGACAGGTCAAACTTTCCTTAAGACTTGAAAAAAAAAAAAAAAAAAAAACACATTTACCTGAAACTTACTTTGCCAGAAGACCCTTTGAAATTTTGCAAAATCAATGCTGTTAGCTGCTCCCAGCTGCCCCTTTTCAACTACTATGCAGTTAAATCACAGAGTTTGAGAACTGCCTTTACAAGGAGTTTGAGATTACTGTGCATTTCTTCCTCCAAGTGTAGGAAAGGAACCACACAGCCAGACGCATGCATAATCGCTAATTTAGACCCGCAGTCTTCTGCCACTGGCTCAATCTTTATTTAGGTAAATGAGAGATGTTGGAACCCCTTTTCATGCAGCTGCACAAGATCACGGCACAGTTCCGGAAAGTCAAAAGTTGCTTTTTAGAAATTGCACCACTGCCAAGTGCAAGTCTGGTTGCCTGTGATGCACTTTGCCTTTCCCAGAGAATAAACTGCATGGTTTTACATCAGGGGTCTGAAAGAGCTCTAGCTGCTCATGTTCAGTTGAATAGGAGCAGTGTAGTCGAGCCTTCAATAGACCGCTGCAGTCAACGTATAGTCTGAAAAGTATCAATATGCCAATGAAGGATTTCCATTGAATGGAACACTGTTCTATTTGTGCAGCTAGTGAGATGGTAGGTATTCCATTCAATTTAATGTAGGTATATCAGTTTTGGATTTTTTATGATAGGGTTGCTTTAAATATAAATTACCATTAATGAACAGACTGCACATTGATGTTGATCATAAAATCACACTTTTGTGTGGTCATTGGAAAAAAGTGGTGTATTTGGAAAGTTTCTTTACTGAATTAGTAAAGCTAAAATGAAATAAAGATGATAATTTATACAACCTGACAAAAATAAACAGGCACAGAAGGAGAGTTGATGCTTACAGTTCAAATGCATTATACCTTTTAGTTTATTATGTGCAAAGTATTATTGTTTGTTATGAGACAGACTTCTGTTCTTATCTTCTTTCCTCTGGTTTTCCTTTCTATAAATAACCCCCTAAGTTTTCGATACAGTACACTTGGTGATTACCTAACAATAGAAACATTGCTGACGTGATGTGAGGGTGATAGTCATTTTGCAGTACAATAGCCACCATGCTGAAAATGTCTGTGCTTGACACATGACTGAGAGGTCAGGGGTGTTGTGGTGAGGTGAGCGTACAGTAGAACATTATATTATTATTACAGTTTCATCAAAATTTGATCTTACTGCACAACACACAAACACACAGAAGGCTTACCTCCAGCTCAATTTCTCTTCGATTGATGTCATCTGTTGACTGGTTAAGCTTCTCTAGTTCCCCCTTTAAAACACAGAATAAGAAAAAAAATGAGGTTCAAAGAATAAACAAACTAAATATAGATACATTTTTTGCAATTAAATTCTAAATTTAGAGGTTCCTTAAGGTCAACTCAACTTTATGTTGAAATCATCTAGATACATTCCAGGTTTAAAAGGTAAACAAAGTGTTGCAGTTAGTTTTGTTTCAAAAGCTGCCACAGACTGAGAAATCCACCCCTTTATTATTATTATTAATACATTGGATTTATATAGCTCTAACATATTACACAGCGCTGTACAATAAATAGGGGTTGCAAATGACTGACGAATACAGACAGTGACACAGGAGGAGAGGACCCTGCCCCAAAGAACTTACAATGTACGCCCTGCCAGAATTTTGCAGTGGCCTCCTTGCAAAGGTCTAACACAACCGCTGTCTAGTTAGTGCTCGATTTCTTCAATCAGCAGAAAGCATATTGCAGAGCTATTGCTATATACACTGGTTCCATGCCTTCCTATTCTTCATCAAATTGGCAGAGGACATGTGTTTCTACACACGCTGTGACTGATTTCTAATTATAGTGTGCACACCTTTTGTTTTTGATACACCTGGAATGTATGTAGCTGGTTTAAAATTAAAGTACCAGTGTACAAATACAGACTCCTAATGGAGGACTACCCAGTATGTTTTAATTCACCCTTCGGCTGACTATCAATATATATATATATATATATATATATATATATATATATCAGAATTTATAATCAGCTGTCCTTTTAGACACCAGTATGACTTGAAGGTGTCAATGACTTGCATACAAATAGCCAGAAAGCAGGAAATAATATGGATCCTCCTTATTACACCATCTATTAAATGCTGCAAAACTGTGTATTCCTGCAATATGGAAACAAACAGAACCACCGACCATGAAAATAATGGATAAATAGAGTAAATGATATTAGGGCAATATGGAAGACTTGATGGCACACAATGAAACATTAAAAATAAAAAAAGCATACTTGATTTTATTGGGAGCAGTTTATTTGGTCAACAGAATACCTTATATATCAGCAATAATTGTACTATTGTTTACTTTTGTAAGGTTGTATACAATGTCACAAGGGTAATTAATATGTGTTTAGCATCCTAAAGTGTGTTACTAAGTTTTATTTGAGAATACCCTTTTTTCCCTCGCCCCTTGTTTCTCTCCTTGTTCCCTCCCCGCATGCTTGTTTAAAATAATTAAAAAATGTTTGGACGCTGGGAGAAGATCTTTAGGCCTTAGGATGTTTGTTATAATGTTACCCAATTGCTGTTTGTACATCTTTATTGTATATTTTTGTTTTTTTGGCTGTCAAATTTGAAAATACATTTTTAAAAAAAATAGCCAGCCTGTCAAATGGGCAAATATTTGCACATGTACACACACATGCAAAAGCACTAATCTTCTCTATGTTAAATATCCTCCTTTAAAAACATGAAAACAAAACACAGGATTAACAAAACACAAGGGCAGTTGATGGTCTTTGGCTTCATAAAAGTCATTTCCTGTAAAATTTTTCAAGTGTGTTGAAAACTGTAACTGGAATGTTAAGTAAAAACAGAAAATGTGGATCTAGTTACAGGAATTCTCTGCTCATGTCTCAGCACTGCCCTTTGTCCTGCAATATGTAATCCTACAACAATAAACCAAAACTATGGTCAAGCGCACAGAGAAGAGGGCAGTTCTGGTACAAACACAAAATGACTTTTGGTCTCCTTTTGGGGAATGCTTGCTGGGGGATGACAACAGTGTATTTGTTGCCTTAAGGTCTGTAAACACTTTAGGGATTTTTGCTTTCAACCAAACCTTTTTTTTTTCAGTTGCCTCCAAAAAAATAGGTTGGTATAAAGCTACGTACACACTTCCAATTATTATCGTTGGAAAACGAACGACGAACGATCCTGCACGATATCTACGAACGATCGTATAGCACCGATCCTGCACATAGAGATAACGACACGATCGTTCGTAGATATTGTACACACAATGGATACGATCGTTTGAGCGATAGAGAAACTATGTGCACGACAGGAAAGTGAACGAACGTTCGTTCATTACGCATGCTCAGACCATGGACGATCACCGAACGACCGTACACACGAACGATGTTCAACGATCGTCGTCCAATCCGATCCGCCGGTCCGGTTGTTCGTTTCCAACGACTTTCCTCGTTCGTCGGCGTCGTTGGTTACTTTTTTACGAACGATTTTTTGCCCAATCGATCGTTCGTTGTTCGTTTTGAACGATAAAAATTGGAAGTGTGTACGCACCTTAAGTTATGTTGTACAGGAGGCAATAATGGTCATTTGCAAATGCTGCCAATGCTTCTAGTCCCCCCAGCACATTGCTACCTCTATTTTACCCCCTACCCCTCTCAAAAAGACAGAACAGGCTACAGTACCCGAATCACCAACAATTGTTTGGGTGACCCAAGGATAATGATATTTGTTTTTACCCATGTGATTATAACCTTCATGAAAATAGTGGTCAGCTTTTTTTGAAGAAAAAAAAAAAGACAGCTAGTGACATGACTATGGACTTTGTAAAGCCATGTGTAATATGTTGGCGCTATATAAATACTGTGTAATAATAATATTAAAAATAATAAATAATCCAATTTGTTTATGATTTGGAAAGATTATCTATTTTTTTAACCAAAACCCTATTCCTTCTTTCCTTCCCAATTGTCTCTAGTTTTGATCTGATATATTTAAAAATATGCTATTTCACTAAGAAAAGCCATTATAAAGCCCAAAATATTTTATCTAACCTCTGTACTATTGCATATTTTTCCCAAAAGGCCAGTATATAAAAACTAGGTAACAAAAAACAAACATATTTTGGGTTTACCAATAACCAATCATGGTGTTAATTCTTCATGCTCCTTAGAAATGGGGGTATGGATGTTTGTGAATCAATCCACATGGAAGTATTTCATTAGTTGCAAGTTTCCCTATGTCCTATTACATGTAATGTCTTTGAGGTTTAGGTTTTTGTGTAACATTCAAATAATACTTACGTAATGTGAGGAATGTTGGACCCTTCTACCTGTAATGACAAGACTTTGCTGATAAACTATTTATAATCAAGTGAATGCTGGTGCTTTGCAAAAACAGGTTTTCTATCTGTGCCACAAACCAAGTAGTTCCGGATACACAGTTTAGCATGAGCAGGAAACAAATGTTTCTGGACACTGTCCAAAAAGAAGAATATTCCTTTATTTCCTTCTAGTGATAGAGGTAATGACTAAACATGATCGCTCCAGGTCAGTCAGTCACTCATAATACTGCCACAGCGGCAATGTCTTTCATATGAAAGGATTTTTTTTAAAATAGTCAAAATTTGGTCTAATAATGGCCTAGATATGCAGTGATGGATCCAGCTAGAAATAGTATTTGGCTAATGAGCCTAAAATGCATTAACACTTAAAATGTCTACAATTTCAGAGATATAGCAAATTCTTTGTGTGAAAGGACTCATGCTGTCCAAACACTAAGTTCCCACCAGAGGTTCCTAGGAGGTTCTTTAAGTAATGTGCAATTGTGCCGCTTAAGTCCAATACTGCTGACCCCAATGATCTTTTTGTAGGGGTTACCATCTTCCCACTGGCTAGCAATGTAAGAGGCATTCTTTCCAATGAGCACCAAGCTAATAAACTGTGAGCTGTGGATAGAGTACTTATAGAAGGGCTTCTCTGCAGATCTCAAAATTATTGCAAAGGTTCCTCCTTGGTATAAAGTTCTAGAAAGTCTACATAAGCAATGCTATGGCACTTTTACTACCAGATTTCAACAGCAAGTCAAAATCCTGCATCCTTGCCACCCTTCCAATTTGACTGTATTGTGATTCTCCTTTTTAGCAAGAAGATGCTGGGCATATATCTGGTATATCTAAAAACAGAGATGCCAAGTCTTTCCTTTCCTTTGCTCTCCTGAAAATCCTCGAAAAATCCTATTACAATCCTATTTACAATCATGCACACATAAATAGCTAAAACTGAATAATAGTTTTGGTAGCTCTAATTGTAGACCCATATATGCTATACCATTGGTCTTAAGATGACAACGTTAGGAACTAAGGTTTGTTAAAATCCTTCCACTGATAGAATAGGCTATACGCCATTGCAGATATCCAAAAACAACTGTGATGGAGTCTCTCTTGCTGTCACCCAGCAGACTCAATACTTTCACTGACAGGCACTGACCTAGAATAAGTATGCAAATAAAAAGCAATGGGGTTTTGTGACTTTCTAATAGGCACACTTCTTCCAGATCAGTGACGCACAAAATGCTGAAATGGCTGCGTAGCTCCTTATTTCTCCTATTAACGGAGATGTACTAAAATACTAATGTAATGCAATAACAATGTTGAGAGGAAAAAGGCGCTTGCTCCCAATGGAACTGACTCAAAAGAAGGATATTTGGAGGGTGATGGATATGTACTTGCCAGTATCAGTTTTTAATTAGCAGCTGCTTATACAGACAGTGTGTGCTGAATTTCTACAATGGAGCACCTTACATATTTTATTTAATGTTTGCTTGCCAGTATTCAGTGTACTGCACAAAATAAATATGTCGGGACCTAATTATAAAGGGGGCCAAATATCTGTCTGCCAGGAAAATTACATTATTTGTCGACCACCCATATATAAAGTAGCCTAAGGGGCTTATGCTTCTTACAAGGTTGAAGTACCATAAGGATTAATAGAGAACACTGATATTGTTTTCAAATATTCTGTTTTCCAGAAAGTGTGCATAGTAGGCCTGATCACCATAGAACCTACTTTTAAAAATATGGCATTATAAAGGGGTGATTAGGTTTCTTGAAATAGAGAAAGCTTTTTTATTGTCTTTTTTTATAAGTAGGCTTCATATATTTCCACATGGGCTAATTAGACAATAAAGGGCATCATATGAACTAGAAACATTTTGCATTAATAATAGCGAACACATTACAAGATTCTACTACTGCTTTAAGGGAAGAGGAAATGACTCCTTTACTACCCAGGGATGTGTACTATGTGGTAGTAATTCCATACATCCACTGACTTCAGCATTTAGGAAACAGCAGATTTCCTATTTGTAAATGACAATATCTGAGTGAGTGACTGCATCCTGCTTTCCAGCCTAGACTGAAGAACGGTATTCATCGGCTTCACAGTTCAGTAGCAAAATCCCTATTATCCTTTAAAATAATGACCCGAAGTACAAAGGCAATCCACAATTTGTGTTTTAAAATTACTTGTTTGATCTAGTTCATTTACTTACTTAAGAACCTAAAATAATAGTAATGATTTACGTTCTAATTATCTAGACCAGTCACTTGCGAAAAATCTATATTTTTAAAATGAAAGCTATATACAACAAATGAGAGCATACAAACACTTTGTATTGTACACATTTGGGTTTTGTAACTTTAGCCTACAGGGTTATTCTAAAGAATACTGTGTTAGTAAGAATCTACAAAAACATTTCATGCAGCTTTTTTGAAGTTATTATATCAACGCCCACATCTATCTTGGATCGTTGAGTATGTTAATAAAAGAGCGGGCTAAACATTTTAGCGCACTTCAGTATGCATCCAGAGATGGGTCAAATGTTTATTAATGTAATGCCTAGGATAAAGTTATAATCCGCTAATGGGTGAATATAGCTACAGTAGAGTTGTCTCCTACTGTTCCATAGTCCACTTTTGATACTTATGTGCCCACAATAGGTGGTCTCGGTGGTAGAGGGGAGTCAGCATAGCCCCCCAAGCAGAAAGCTGTGATATACTATGCATTCTCACACCTTTCTCCTATTGCCTGCATTACATTTTTCAGCAATTTGTGATACAATAGCTCTTGGACCAGGTGGGGTAACTTTTCCACTACATACAACAATCACTGAATCTTGGAAACCTGTTATATTCATATCTTTTTTTGGACCACCTTTGGTAAGTACTAACCACTGCATGCTGAAAATACCCCAAAAGACCCATCATTCTGGAAATGTTCTGACCCAGTTGTCTGGTCATCAAAGTCACTTGGATTCCTAAAATTTGCCTATTAATATGTTTTAACAGATCACCGCTAGAGACGCATGGACTTGAAAATGAACCGGTCAAACTCTGTAGCTGCAGATGATGATCGGTCCATTTACAAACTTCTGTGAAACTTCCATACAAAAGTAAATTTTTTGCATCTCCATGACCATTTCTAACCAACATCAAGAGCTGACTGTTTATTTGCTGCCTATCATATCCTACCTTTGTTAGTTGCAATTGTAACAAGGTAATCAATGTTTTTGATCCATCAGTGATTTTAACGTTTGAACTGATCAGTGTACACTCTACACTAAAAAATTTACTTGGATCAAAATAAGGAAGGGCAGGCCAAATGCATGTTATGACTGCTTGTCTCAGCATCCAACTTGTTGCTGTATGCACAGAAATAATAGACTACACCTATGTTAAAAATGTGAAAAGTCTATTGCAATGAATGCAAAGTATACTTAGGGGATTTAAACACCAGACTTGTAGAGCACAATACACTTTTGACATTGTTTAGATGTGTTTAAATGCATTGTTTAGTATGTTAATAAAGGGAATGAACAGGTTTTTTTAGTCATGTGTACAAAAACATTTGACCTATGTAAATAATGTTATCAGCTAGATAACATGATAGGTACATGGGGGACATAATTTCCAAGCTTTTATTTAAGTACTAGCTACTACTCCTAATCATTGAACCTTAACAAATATGCAGATCAGACTTCTGACTTTGACCGTCTTTATCTGCATGCCTGCTTCAGGTCATAGACTGAGAAAGTGCTAATCCTAGAGAGTGCCTATATCAGTCCAGCCTTTGGATGTAGGTCAGAAATGACAGCCCCATATTTCTTGCCTAGGTTTATTCCTGTGTAAAATAAAATAATGTTTTTGATAACTGTAGTATTTGCAGAAAAAACCTTTATATATAAACAGCTTCAATGATTGTTGCATGCAAAAATTGAAACCAATCAATGGGGTATTTGTGTATTTTAGCAAACAATGCAGCTATGCTAAAATTCACTAGAAAGTTCAGAAAGTTCACTAGTATGGTTGTCTTGTTATTTGTAGCTGTTAGGCAGCACAGAAATGCAATGGAAACTAAAGGTCAGTTCCCATTAATGCACTGTAATAATACACAGGCTTCAAAAATGGAAGTAAAGACTTTGTAACAAAGATATGGTTATGTAAACCTAATGCATTTAGCATAGTGTCAGTTGCTAATAGGAAACCATGCTTGTCTCCTGAAATAAGAAAGTAAAAAAAAGAGATGTCAGTTTTTGTTAGATGCAGTAGGTTTAAATGTAGAAGTGAATGATCCAGAAAGTTAAACTATGTACTTGTGCTAGATTGCTCAACACAATCTTTTGTGATGGTTTGCACTGACAGAACTAATCAGTGCTATGCACAAGGCACCATTCTGTCCTAAGGAGAGAGGAGGACAAGAGAGAGGCACCCGCTGCATCCTTCTCTATAGGCAATGACATTGGTCGCCCTCAATCCGTTCTCTGGTTAACCACCTGGTAGATGGCTAAATGGGGAAATTGCTGTACACATGCTAAATTTTCACATTAATGATACATAAATGATTTCATGATAACTGTTTGTCTGAAGATTTACAGTGACTTGCTGTGTGTGTGTGTGTTTAAGAAGTAGTAAAGGATCTAAAACAGAGATTTTAGTTGCAAAGATTTGCAAAGCATTAAAAATCCAATCATTATAAACCTGTAATTGTAGTTGTTAACAGTAATCTATGAGAGATTCATCTGCGTATATATCTATTAATTAATAGATTGGAGCAGGTATGCATGGAGGCCACTTACAATCACTTACCTAAAAGTGCAGAGACACAGCATATAAAAACATTGCAGTGCAGTGCAACAGATGCTGAAAAACTCTCATGTGTACTCACACCAAATAAAACAAAAATGGTAACCTGTAAAACACGTATAATTGTATCCTAAAGGTGAATGCAGAAACAATTAAAACATTACTAAATTAATAAAAGGAATGGAGGAGCTCAGCTATGAGAAGAGATTTGCTGAACTGAATCTATTCTCCTTTGAGAAGAGATGTTTACAGGGAATTTTGGTCACCCTGTATAAATATATACACTGTCCATATAGAGAACTCTTATCCCAATTATTCACTTTGAGATCATTACAAAGAACAAGAGTCACTCTTTGTCCAATGGTTCTCGTCCGATAATCGGCTCAGGGCCGATATTAGTCGAGAATCTGGCATGTGTACAACGGACGATCTTAATGGAAGTGAAGGGGGAGAGTGTGCAGCAGGGTGCCGCTCCGTCATTCTCCCCCTCTCCATAGAGCAGAATGGTGCTGTATGTACAGAGCTCGTCCATGCAGCGTGCAGTCCTTTGTCGCTGGAAAGGATTGTGAAAGATCCTTTCCAACAACAATTATTGCGTGTGTACCCAGCCCTAGGCTGTGCTACAGGCAGAACTTGGCTTGTTCATCATGTTTGAAATATTTGAAAGTTTTTGTAGATTGGGATTTTATTCTGCAGTATTGCCAGGGTTTCCCTTCAGCTTTCCCCTTTACTGACTTAGTGTTCTGCACCATGTCTCTTTCTGAGGGGTGACTATCTTAGTTGTGCCGGAGCTTTGTTTCCTCATATCGGACTATCCAGCAAGCAAAACATTGAGCAGTAAAGTGGTTATGATAAGATCCCATCTCAAATCTCATGAGATCAGCAGTCAGAGGCAGCAGTGCCTAAGATCTCAGACTGACGATGTACAGGTATAAAGCTGTGCCTAGGCACCATTTCTCAGGAAATTTCTCAGGAGGTATTCCAGACAAAAAAAATGTATATTACTTTATCATTACTGCTCAGACATTTACTTAATTTCTAAAGGTTTCTTATGCCATAGCATATGTTATGTTTTTGTGTTCAGTCCACTTTAACTTTTCGTATTGTTTATTAAGGAGAAACATCTTTTTAAGTTGAGCTCAAGGCAAATAAGGCCTAAAATTAAGATAAAAAAAGAAGGTAGAAACAAAGTAGGTGGGTACTGGATCAAATAGACAACTAGGTGGATGGATGTTGTATAAATTGCAAAGGCAAACAAAAAAAAATGAATGCACATACTTTGCCAAATACTACAATAGTGAATTGACACATTCAGGATCAAAACAGTGCAAAATAAACTCACCATCAATTCAAATTCACTCCAAAAAATATCTGCCCCCCAAGTAAACACTTTACTATGGCATTGCTACTGTTGCAAAATGCATCTAATGTCATATTGATCTACCCAAGAATGTCTTATCACACTGTGCAGGAATGATATGAAGCTGAACTCCAGCCCCAACCTTCCATCTTGCACAATTTTACAAGCTCCTTTCCTGTACTGGAATTGCTTACTCCAATTTCAATGCAGACAGACAGTTCCGACAATGAGTACCTGCAACTTATTTTGCACAGACAGATTCCACCTCATTTGCCAGCTAAGGGACGCCCAGTATGATCTAGCACAGGGGTTACTTTTAAAATGACCAACTCAAAGTAATCTACCAACAATAAAAACTTGGACTTAATAACTGTGCACGATAGGGTTCATTTTGAAAGGCAGGGCTCCGCGATCTACTTGTGTTGCCTTTGTGATCTACTGGTAGATCCCAATCCACCAGTTGGGCACCCCTGGTCTAGCATTTTCCTTCCTGACCTGACTGTCTCTAGTCCACACTTTTTATTAACTGGATCCTAGTTCTTTTACTCATGGAGGCTCTCAATCATCATGGAAGTTACTACAACTTCCTGGACGCTATGAACCACAATATGATTTGCCCGAACTGCAGAGTGATGATACCACTGGAACTAAAATCAGATATGAAAATGGAAAGAATTTAATTTTCTAGATTTAACTAGATTATAACAAGTCTGATTTAGATCTGTAGGCAATAGGCTGGCACAAGATATGGTAAATGAAAGTATGATAAATAGTGGTAATCAAAAATGTATTTAGGATTTTTTTTTTTACATGAACCACTGGTATCTAAATTTTGGGTAGGCAATCAGGGTATATAAGAATTTCGCAGTGCATTTTTTAGAATAGGATTAACCAAGGCAACAGCTTCAGTAATGTGCTTCCAAGTCCTTTACAATCCAAGTATTAGGCTGGTGACTGAGCTATATTGATTAAATGTAGGAGAGACATGTCAGGTCACTAAACTGGCTATGCAGTGTGAGTAACTTTAATTGGCAAAAAAGCCAAACAGAATTACAAAACTTTTGGAGAGTAAGAAAGTTTACATATTTTATTCTTATCTTTGGACCAGGCGTACACTAAGCTCTTTTGTCTACCAGGGGTTACAAAACTATAGCGGACCTTACATAGGATCACACATTTACTACAGTTGATACAAATAAAGTAAAGGTTGCATAATGATGGGTGTGTTAAGAAGGTTTAGATAAACCCCCACCACCACCCAATTACCCTTGAATTGTATTTACTTCCTGCTGTTTATACGTATTGTATGTTACAACACCAATTTAAAAATAATGCCTGATATTTTTGTTCAGAATGTGTATGTTCCTGTTTTTTTTTCTTTTTATTAAAAATTTACATTAAAAAAAAAGAAAGTTTACATATAAGCATGTCAACTGGGTATTTAGTGGTTTAACTTGGAATTCAGTTACAAAACCACAAAGTGTGGCCAGTGGAACACTGTACTACATGTTCACATATACTAACTCCATTAAACAGATTGTACTATTTACTAAAACTAAGGACTAAAAAGTCAAGTTTGCACATAAATGCTGAGTACCCCACATAAAATTCAGATGGAAATGCTGCATTTAAAAAAGTAACAAACAAGTACAATGTAATAAAATCCACATGTGAGATGATTAGGCCTCTCCATTCTATGACCCCCCACAGCCTGGCAAAGCCTAGCAGTGGGTATCTAAAGATATCTATTACTACTTTACAGTAAACAATGAGACACTAAACAGTTGTTCTCCCCACTCCATAGAGTATGTACAGCGCTCGTTCATGCATCTTTCAGTCTTTGTCAATCTTTCACAAACCTTTCAAACAATAAATTATTGAACGTGTGTAAGACTTAGAGACTCTGCATATGTTTTCAAGTTAAAAAGAAAAAGATTTGTGTGTTGGTAGATTTAGTTCATTAATTTAGCAACAAACCTAATTAATGAGTTGACCTTTTAATCGGTCAAAAAACATAAAATCATCTTTGGTGTAACAAAATTTTACTTCCTCGACCACCCAAAAGTATCTTCCAACATAATGGCTGGTCAGCACTTGTACAGAGCAACTGCTAGATAGATTCACAAAAATAGATTTAACTTGATGAGCCTGACCTTGTGACAATAATTTGGTTTAAAACCATGATCGATGCACAACCACAACTACCTCAATTTTTAGTGAAACGTGTTATGTATTAAACAATCCTCATAAATTTAGATCTTTTGTTCTCCAAATACCCAAATTATTATTTCTATCATAGAAAAATATATAGCAGCCATTATTCAGTATACCAAAAAAAAAAAGACTGCAAAGATAAATGTGTATGCTATAAAATCCTTTGTGTTGGAAACGTGCTGGAAGTCTGCTACGAACATGGGCATATTAAATCACTGAAATAAACTAGGATCCAAGCATGCTCATTCTGCCTTTGTTATACCAATACTGCAAAAAAAAAAAAAATCTAAGGTATACAGACACAATATAGGCTTGTGAACGGTCATGATGCATCACCTGGTTTTTATTATGGCACAAACATAAAATTAAATGTATGTTAACTATTCACCCAAAACACATCAAAGTTTTACTATCGGCTATGTTGGTTAACCAGCTGGACTAATGGCGGTTGATGTAGTTGGTCTATCCAATTTTAATAGCATACCCCTCCAAGCTTGTTTTACCTCCTCCTATTGCAGTTGTGCAATGACATCATTCCAATGTAATAATAAATTATTATTATCAAGGTAATAGTATCACCTATTCTTATGGTCAAAACAATGTGGCTGCCAGAACAGAATAGTTTATATACCAAATCAATAATCCCAATAGGCACTGCACTCCTATACAAAGTTGTTTTGGAAATTGCACTAGACATATTTATCATACCATAGCTACAACAATCGATACAGATTTTCTAGGTTTTAACAATACCAGAAATGAATAAAACAAGCATTAAAAATATAAACAAAGCCAAAACAAACATCCTCCTGTATATTGAAAAAACAGCCATAGGATGTCTGATCCTGCCCTTGCTAGCCAGGTAAAGCAGACACACCTCCCCATCACAGACATGGCAAGGGCCCATCTGATGGCTCTGATTATGTTACCTGTATTCTGGGGTCCACCTCCTCTTCCTCCTCTGGCTGTACATTCTCCTGACCCTTGTTTTTTATCCCCATTGTTTCCATTATGCTGCAAACATATGGATGGTTCCTGCAGCCTCTGTTGATGCCTGGAGGAGACACAAAGGCAGGAATGTTGCTACAATCAGATCTCCCTTGCACTCCTGTACATGTCAGGCAGCCCCTGCACAGCCTGTGTGTGTCAGTGGTGGTGCAGGGACACTGTCTGCTCTGCAGCTAACCCAACACTGTGGCAGCAATCCTCCTGGAAATGAATAGCAGCACAGAGGAACTGAACTCAGGCTCCACCTTCTATTGCTGTCACTGGAAGGAGAGAGGAAACATAGCTTCACTATCCCATAGCTGATTATTATGTGGGTGAGGTTATTGCAGCAGAGGCTACATCACTCTTATCACTGATACCATGCATGGAGAGGGGATGGCAGAGAAGTCAAATAGGCACCAAATGCTGTCTGATCTCTTAGAGTGTAAGCTCTGTGGGGCAGGATCCTCTTCTTTGAACTTGTTAAGCATGCAGGTTTGTCATCTGCAGCCCCTGTTTATTGGGGCTGATGCTTTACAAATAATAGTTAATCATCAAAGCACAATTTTTTATCTGTTTTAATTTATTAGCAATGTTTTAAGGAAATCTATAAGGAAATAGCTGACCTGGCATCTGAAAATACTACTTGCATGGTTATTATGCTAACTGCATTGAGTCACCAGAAATATACAGGTAAGGGCATTTTGGCAGATTTTCCCGCCATACGTGGTGCAGAAATTACAGATGATACTGGGTCACAAGAACAGCCAGAAAACTGGCATTTTCAGGAAGAGTTTGTCAATGGCGGGGCTTATATTGAGAATAGCTATCTATTGTCCCTACAAATCCATGGTCACAGATCCATATTTAGGGTGCTTTCTGTCTATTGTATCTCTGTGTGTGTATATTGTAATTATTGTAAGGAAAGTATATATAATTATATATATATATATAGTGGTACTCAGGTATAAATCCTTAATCCGTTCCAGATCCTTGGATTTATACCAAATTTTTCCCATAAGAAATAAGAGGAAAATCATTAATCCGTTCCCATGAAAAAAATCTTATTGTTATTGGCATATTATACATTGATGGGGCTGTATGAAATAACTTAAAAACGGCTTAATACTAAAATACATAAATACAAAAGCAATTAGATGAAATAAATGAAAATTTAATCCCATTTTACCTTGCTGAGAAGAGTTGAGTGCCTACTAGGATGGTGCTGAGAAGGGAGGAGGAGGAGATGTTCTGTAATTCACAGAGAGTTATAGCGTGGGTTGTTCACTGAATGGTAGAACCTGGCGTACTGACGCTCGTGGGTAGTCGTGGCTTTGTCTCGAGAGAGGTAAACATTTTGACCCATACAAGTTCTAGCACAAAGGTTGTATACCAAGCAAAATTTTTTGTGTCCAAACAGGACTTCTACCAAGTTGGACTTATTCCAAAGCGGACTTATACCGAGGTACCACTGCATAGGGGAGGGAAGAGCTGGAAAGGAAATGGAGTGTCTGGCAGAATCCCCCACTTCTTCTTCTGCAACTCTGAACCCCATCTACTTGCAGTTTAAACTCCTCAAGTGACAGACCCCCCCCAAAAAAAAAAAAACCCCTTCTTAGCGAAAACCCCTCTTTAGTATTCCCTCATTGAACATCACCCCTCACTGTCTATCCACGCAGTGCAGTGCAGCATGTGGGTGTCAGTGCAGAATTGCTGGGACTTGTAGTCCCTTACACAGGTGACACTAGAAGGGGAAAAAGCTTGGATTCGTATTTTATTAAGATAGCAAACAGGTTTTTTGCAGCATTTGGGCTGCATGGCACTTCATAATGAGAAAATAATGATTGTTTCCTGACATTAAGGCTGAATCTACACTGACCTTTTCCCCACCATTTAACCTGAGGCTTTAAAAGCCATGTTTGAAATTCCCATGCATTCCAATGGGCTAATGTACACCATGGCGTTTCCTTGAGGCGCATTTTTGAGCGCTAAAGATAACACTCCTTGCAACTTTTTAAAAAATAAAATGCAGGGTAAATGCAGAAAAACGCCCCCATTTATTTCAAAGAAGGTGTTTTCCTGTTTATCAACATTTAAAAATGTCAATGAAAGCTCCCATTGAATTCAATGGAGGCTTTTACAGGTGTTTTTAACCTGTTTATGAAAGCTTCCAACAATGGTTTTTAGCAGCACTTTGGAATCTGGAAGCCCACTAAATAAGGGGACTACCGGATCTCTGCCACCCCACCCTGAGAATGAGTACAGGGGTACATTAAACCTCTTACTCATTCCCTGAAAGAGTATTTTGTTAGATCTGTGTGTTTTCTGTTAACCATTTTTTTACAGGTTATCCCACAATGAAAGGATGATTCCCACAGCTGCAATCATGACATGAGCACAGCCTGACAGCGTGGGATCCCTAGGCACTAGGGGGAAAATGAGGACAAGTCTCCCCATTCACCTCTAGTGCTGATTGGCTGAGAAAAGAGAAACCCTGATGACGCTTGAGCCGCCATCAGGGTTTCCCCTTTCTCAGCCAATCACGAGAGTGGAGCTCTGCTCTCCTGACAGCTCAGCTTTCTTGATTGCTTCTGCAGCCGTAGCAGAGCTGTGGCATGTGTTCTGCATCCAAGAACACATGCCACAGCTCCGCTAGGGCTGAGAGAGCAATCAGCAGACCGTCCGTTGATTGGTTGAGAAAAGGGAAACCCTGATGACGGCTCAAGCGTCATCATGGTTTTTCTTTTCTCAGCTTTTCAGCAGTGGAGGTGAATGGGGAAACTTGGTAAATAGGCAGCTTGAACCGTCATCAGGGTCCCCCTTTTCTCAGCCAATCACGAAGCAGAGCAATCAGTGGAGCGCTGCTCTCCTAACAGCTCCGCTTTCTTGATTGCTCCCGCAGCCCTAGCAGGAGCTGTGCCATGTGTTCTGCATACACACACACACACATCATATTACGCTAACCTAAAAAATGGGCCAAACTCAGCAACAACTGTAGCTAGAGTTTGATTGGACAATTTTCGTGTCTGTAAATTAGCACACAAAAGTTATCTTTTTAACCATTACCATTCACCAACCAACCACTATTCCCCAGTCACCCATATAGGGAGATAAAAGAGTGCTTTCTATGGGAATATGATATCACAGAATTATAAACTATTCTGGTAAATATAATACCAGTAGTTCACCCCAGTGACAGACAGTGACAGAAGTTCTCAGCCTTCTTATTGTTCTTCAGTGATGGCAGATTTTCAGGAATATTAATGTCACATATGTAGAACATGTCTCATGGAATATATTTCTAAATGTCGCCCAATCCTACAAGCTATACATTTCTAAGCCATAATAACTGTACAAAGCTACCGGCCTGCACCCCAAGCTCCAAACCCCACATATGAAGTGAATACTGGGGTGTTTATATCAGCACCTCAAAGTATGTGAAGAGTCTGGATGACAATGTTATATATGTCTTTTGAAATACATTAGGTATTATACTTTTATCTTCAAATTCTGACTTCTGAGCAGTTCTTTTGCATGTCTGCTGATATGTTGTACCTTTAATGTTATCAGAATATATATTTCCTGATGTGTCACCCAGTTCTTGCCCTGAACCCCCCCACCCATTCCATTCAACACACACACGTTTCCATTCTTTTTATTATTTTGGGATTTTCAGGTTCTGTGAGACCTCCAGTTTCCATATGAGGCCTCCCAGCTGCCTACTGTAGGTAGGTATCCACAGTTGTTGTTTACCTGCATTTGACATATGTTCAGAATGCATCTCAAATGTAGATTAATAAAATACCATTTATTAGGCTTCTCTTTGCTGTCTCATTGGAGGCTAAAGCCCTGTGAATCATAAACAACTGCATTTTTAAAATAAAATACCAGGTCTGAATGAGGAATAATGTGCAGAACTAAGTTGGTAGTTCTTCAATTATCTGGGGCGAGGAACCCTGCACCAATTGTAATCCTTGTTCCTTTGCCATTGTGGAGTGGATTATATGAATGTAAGAAGCATTCACCTCTTTTAGGTCCATTTACATTCTGCTGTTCCCAGTAGGAAACCACATAGTAATAGATTATAAGCAGCACAATAAAATCAGAATTAAAATTATTTACACAAAAGTAAAAAAATAAAACACTGCAATGAACAAGGATTACAACTGGCCTTTGCAGAGGATTGACTTCAAGGTCAACCAGATTAGTTCCTTGGTATTCTTGTGTAGATATCTGGATACCTAAAGCTGGCCTTAAATGCTATAACCTGATTGTTATAAATTATAGAATGTCAGAGCATACCTCTGTGTTGTTATTCATCACTTATGGCCCCCAAACTGAACCTTCCAAGTGCACTGCATTTTTTAAATTTGGTGCACTGCTCTATTGTCAGGTCAGAATTTTTATTTCTTATGCAGATTTTCCCTCACTTCCTGTCTGGTTGTCAGCAGGACAGGAAGTATACGGTTATATCCCTCTTAATACACCTCGAAGCAGTAAACAGCTAACAGGGGTTCTAATGTAGCCTGACTCAAAAATTAAAAGGTTTTTTGTCTTGACTTTTATTTTAAAAGCCTATTCACACCAACAGCATTGGTGTACCCCAACCCAACAGTATTCTTTTAATAGGGAGGCTTTAGTTCTTTATTTATTTTACAATCATGCCTGCCATGTCACCTAGACAGAAAATTAAGGAATAATCTCTGTGTTACAATGATATTTAGCAGTCAAGGTAACAGAACTGTTCAGCTGTTTCGTTTCTAATTGCAAAATGTTTAAACAAAACTAAATTACATTATATAAAACTTCCTGTTTTGTTCAGTTTTTACACTTCCCTAAAATAAATGACTAAAGTAACTATACAATATTGATTGCTACTTCAATGTATTTCTGAATATGGTTTCCATACCATATTTTGTATACCAATATATCGTGGTTATTTTAGCGATAGAAAGTTAATGTAAAAAAAAACAAAAAATTACTAGTGCAAGGATGTGTTCTCCATTGTTTCTTGCTATCATGTCATTGATATACAGTAAAAAACACATTAGCCTAAAGCTCACCAAACACCTTGTAACCTATTTGTACAATTTCCTGGATCTGTCCACCACTGCCACTGCATGCTAGGGCCTGCCTGGCTGGAAACAAATTGATTGGCTAGTTTAGGTATGACCTTATATTACATCATTTTTACCAAACTAGCACAAGCATTTATCAGATATATCTGCTTATAACTGATTACATTTTGGTATTCAATACTTTCATAAAAGTCATTTTTGAATACAGATCTGTGCTAATTCAAGCCCTTTTGTTTTGCACATTTGTACTGAACTGATTAGCATGTGTTATATTTGTGGTAAGGCTTAAACAGGCCAATAAGATTAACAGGACAGAATATGCCAATGCTTTAATTTTTTTTTTTTAAACTCTTAGCGAATGTGAGTGACATATGCCCTACTGATAAAAGTTTTAAATTCAGTAACAGATATTTAGAATTTTTCATGTGTTTTTCTCAGAGTAACCTAATATACGTGATTATATTTAAAATTATATTATTCATTATTTGGACTCTCTAAATTGGCATACAGATCAACCTGTCCAATAGAAGTGAGAGGCATTCACAAACTTCAACACTGCAATGGGGAAGTCATAACTATCTTTAATCCCTCAGAGTTAAAAGCGAACCATTCCAGAATAAGAACTCCTGACTTCACTACAATTTCTCTGATCTTCACACTTTAGGCCATACCACACTAGTAATCACACAGATGAGTATTTCCTTGGCTCTACTTAAAAATACCATTGATGGTAACAATTACTTTAATCTGGATCAATGGCTTGTAGGTAGCAGGTATTAAAATATTTAAGTCAAAATTAAACAACAAAAAATCCTATAAATCTCTGCACTACATGCATATTTCTCTATTTTTGTAATCTATAAAGTTCATGTAGGTACAGAGTTGATGGCTTGTGTGTACAGCTCGTTATAGGTACAGTCATTTTGCATTTCGGATGCCGACCTGCTACTGTCTTAATTCAAAGATTAGTTAAGCTATTTTCATTCCTCTTGACATATACTAGGAGCAAACTAAAATTCTACAACTATCCATTTGAACAGTTTGGTCTATATGCAAGAAGAAAAACAAAGTAATGCATGCAAAACAAAAAATCATATTAATTTTCCAAATGCTATCATTACATGTTTCGACCCTGTACAATACAATATTTTTCATGATAGTTGTATTTTAATAACAGGGTAAGAATTGATTGTTGCTGCAAATTTCATAATTAAAATAATGAATAGGTTTATTTAGCCTCTGGTTCTCTAACAATTACACCCTGACCTAATTTCCATGTGTCACGTCATGGGAAGTGGAGATGAAGCACAAGCTACAATTAGGTCAAGGTCAAGTATGTTTATTTTACAGCCTAGTATATAGCAAATCATTTGCAATGCTCAACCCAGAATTTTTTTTAAGCCGGGTGGGAAGAAATTGTAGGTGGGTGGCAGCCGCTGTATTATGACCAAACTCTTTGGTAACCACCCAAAAACAGGCGGGTGGGTGCTGAAAAGTGCCGGGTGGTGCGCCCAGCTAAAAGGGCCTGGGGAGAAAAACAAACTGGGTATAACAGCCTAAGATAAATGCAGGGAGAACAGGCATTACCTAGTGCCATTCAGTGGTCAAAAGTGTAAACCCAAGAACAGGGGTGCCCACATTTTTTTTGGCTTGCAAGCTACTTTTAAAATGACCAAGTCAAAATGACCAAGTCTACCAACAATAAAAACTTGGACCTAATAACTCCTGTCCATGGTAGAGCTTATTTTGAAAGGCATGGCTCTGCGATTTACTCGCGTTGCATATGCCTGCGATCCACCTGTTGGGCACCCCTGCCCAAGAACAACACTTTTTCTGTGTCATGGTGACAATGCTCACGCTGTGTACTGTGCTGAAAAGAAGCCATTACCCATTGATAGCAAGTGTGTCAGGACTACAACACACCCAGCCCCCTTCCGACAAAGGTTTTGTAGTTATCGACTACAGCACCACTATGACTTTATTTAGACTTTCTATTCTACTTGTTTTTTTAACAAATGAATTGCATTTAGTAATGCCAGAAAAGTAGTGATCGTCACTTTATGGTTGGACAGATGTTATCCACAACTATGAAAGTGGAGAGTGCCACAATATTTCACCTGCAATTGGATTGGAACTGAACAAAAAATGTTACACTTTAAGACTGCTCGGTAAACACACTTATTTAATAACTTTTAAAAAATAAAAAAATCATATATTTAAAATGGTAATTCTGTAGGTAATGTTTAAAAGCCAACTTCAAAAAAATTAAAGCATCTGAAGAGGTTTATAAAATTTGCTCTGAACAAAGACTCGTGGTACACACAGGCCCTCCTTCTTGTTTACAGTCTCGCGTAGAACATACTCATTAGAAACTTCGGTGTATCCCGCTGTTGTAAAGAGACTTTGCAAAAGTTCTGAAAGAAGAAAAAAATTAAAAGATGAACTCCAGGCACAAATGTTTTAATTCTGTGTAAGTACTTGAATTTGCCCCTTTTACTGTAACTAGAGCCCTTATGGTGTGTTGTAGTACAATAAGTAGGCAGTCAGAGCAAAATGACAGAATGATAATACAACAAAGGGCCAAAGGACTACACTGTAGTCGTGGACAGCAATGCTTTAGGACACCATTATCTAATTTATCTGTCTGGATTTTGAAAAATAGAGCATGCTGTCCTCTTAGAACTACTACAAACATGCAGATGCACTGCCAACTGTGTGCTCCAACAACCGATCCATCCTCAAACTATTGCACACCCAAGTATGATATTGAACCCTGCAGATTGTTTTATTAAAAAGAATATGATTGGAATTCTAATCACATTTGATTAACAAAATTTTCAAGGATCAGAAATCAAAGTACTAAGTACTCAGTACTAAAGCTTGATAACAAAGTTCCATGTGTTACCAGATTCTGCTGTCTTAAACACCAATAGAGTTTTGAATTAATTTTAGCTCGTGATAACATTAAAATACAACTGAAGAGACAGTTCACCTTTTGTGAAAAAGTAAGATCGTGTCCCATCTTGTCTTACGTAGAAGTTTTCTCCGAGCTTACTCCCTGGTTTGAAGCGTATCATGGCATGATCATGCAGCCCATAGTCTCTGAACAAAACGCAGCCACCTGGTTTCAGGACCTTAAAGAAAGATTCCTTAGCTTTGGGTATTTACAAAGTGTACATGACATCTTAAAAGAACAGCATTCTTTATATACAAGGTACCTTGTAAATATTGCTAATAGCGAGATGCATTTTATCTGGATGGATTGCAGAAAGGACAAAGATTAAGGTGGCCACATCCACACTTTCTGCTGGCACGTTCTCTGTTAGATTGTCCTTGGTCAGATCACATTGGAAGGCTTTGCAGGTATTGGTGTTGTAAGATGGATTTTGCTAAGAATGCAAAAAGACCAAATTAATATGCTAACATACAATGCAAAATCTGACTAAACAGAACATAGCACTGATATTTGTGGAAATGCATGCAGTAGAAAATAAACTAAATGGACAAGGTGAAAAAGAAGTAGTAGCTTGTAAACTGCTATGATATTTATTGCTTATGCTTCTGTCTGAGCCTTGGATGTTGTTAGGTATATCATTACCATGCAGCGTTATCTGCTGCTAGTGAAGCGCAGTGATTTTGCTGACACTTTCAAGGAGGTGTGAGAGCACATATACCAGCTTTTTTTTTTTTTTTACATAATTTGTAGTTTGCAATCTAACTTTAGAAAGAGGCTGCTGAAAACATAATAATGTTAGCGACGCCAAAAGCTTAGGAACTGCAGACACAAGATATGCCCCGGTTCGGTTACTAACCTAGTAGCAGTTTATGTAAATATTATTTTATTCTTCATTTTCTGTAGTGTTTTTTTCTCTTATATAGAATTTGTTACATTTAACAAATAAATATAAATGGTCTGTATACTAACAAAGCATAAGCGCAAGCAAATGTACGAAATACACTGATACGAAATTCAAAAGAAGTGACCAGCAAAATTGTGGACAGCAGTGTTCAACCCAGAATTCTTTTAAAGCCGGGTGGGAAGAAATTGTAGGTGGGTGGCAGCCCCTGTATTGTGACCAAACTCTTCAGTAACCACCCAAAAACAGCCGGGTGATTAATGAAAACTGCCGGGTGGTGCACCCCAGTAAAAGGGGCAGGGGAGAACAGGGGCTGTTTTATTAGAATCATAAGTCCTGTTCTGGGGTCCTGAAGCCCAGAGGCTTTGTAGAGATTTGGATAGGATAAAGCCTCCACTTAGAGAAGATGTTTTTGTGTGTTTTATGTTACGGGCAAAACTTCCCTGCATTGGAATGTGTTTATTTGCTACCTTACTGACGTCAATACCATTTTTGCCTGGCTTTCAATATGATATCAATCTATATATATATATAACCTACATCTACAAAATAACTAAACCAATTACCTACTTACTGACTTCCTCACTCATAACCTCATCACGTGCACAGCTGCAAGACTTTTCTAGAGCTGCCCCGACTCTCTGGAACGGTCTTCTTCATCCTATTCGGCTTGCCCCTACCTTCTGCTCATTTAAAGAGACCTCAATAAACACTTTTTTCAGACTTGCCTACCCATCTTCTTCAGTCTCCTAAAACCCGCACTACTTTCCATCACTCAAAATACCCCCTCCTATTGTGTGAGACATCCCCCACATCCTAGAGAACAGGGTCCTGTTCTCCTCCTGTGTCACTGTCTGTAACTGTCTGTCATTGGCTCCCCCTCTTTAATGTACAGCGCTGCGTAATATGTTGGTGCTATATAATCCTGTTTATTAATAATAATAAAGTATATTATTCAAAATAGCAAATACATTATTCAGAATAGCACAAAACAAGATAAGAAGCCTGGTAAAACATACAATTATTAAAAAATATCAATAATCACAAACCTTTACAAACTGCACAGCTCTAGGAGAAAAGTCACAGGCATACACAAACAGACGAGGATCCTCTTCTAGGAGTGGGAACAAACAATTACCCACACCACAGCCTGCTTCTAGGATAGTGAGCCTTTGGTTTTCAAACTGGAATAAAAAACAAAACACACAATAGAACATTGAGCATTGCTGACATAAAATGGAAAAATCACAACTTTGTACCAAACTAGCCAACACAAGAATTGGGAAATTGGTATAAGGGATTTTTGTGTGTAAACATCATGGGGATTTTTAGACCTTCATTTGTGGATCGTATTAATCGTGATTTCTAAAAAATCACTTATAGGAAGGTGAAGCTTGTCAGGTGGTTTTCACTGTGCTTCACAGTAGAAACATTTATTTATTGGTATTGTTTACGTTTTTCAGGTTTTCAATAGGTATTGATGCAGTATTTCGTATTTTGTGGAATTTCTTACGTTTTCTATTTTTGATCTTATTAGGCAGCTTTGTTTGATAGCATGGGACTACGTAATATGTTGGGGCTAAAAAAATACTGTTTATTATTTTTATTAATAATGGAAAAATATGCATGTATTCCATGTACTATACTCAACGACAACATCTGCAACTGCACATAGTTATGGATCATTATTAAACATAAAAGCTTTCATTTTACTGATATAACCACTATTGACTATGATAAATTCCCATGGTAATGTCTTGACCCATTAGAATAGGCATTTGATATGCCTATTGTCCTGATCTGTTAAAAACATGTACAAGTCCATATATATTTATTGCAATTTCTGCATAAATTATGTTCATATATCTCATTATATATATATCTGCAATAATGTTCATATATATAAAAAGCAAGAGCAGAAGTTTTCCACATTTTTTCTATAGGCTTGCATGCCATTCCTATAAAATAGCCTTTCTTTACATTTAAATCTTTGACAACAGTGCCATCTAGTGACCAATTGTATGTAGCATGTACATTTCACCGACTAGTAGGACTGCAAATCTCTGGACTGAAAAGGACAAATGTATTGTATGTATTGTTTGGTCTAGGGATCAATGTATTAATACAATAGATTCACAACTGAAATTCATACAATGGTAAAAAACTGGGTCAGACACTTATGCCAGAACTAAACCTCGCACATGATGTTTTTCGGCACACACACAACAATCTAATGTATATGTACAATTCACTTCTATTCTAACCCTTGATAACGGACAGTTTTTAAGTGGACTTGCACTTGGAGTTCCCGGTTTCTGTAAAAAAAAAATCCTAACAAGGCAGGGACATGTGTCAAAGGGTGATAAGGAAAAAGCATTGGTGGCCACCAACATACACACACATATACACATCTTCAGCTTTGTTTTAAATGATTGTTGACTCCTGAGCTGCTGCCTCTTTTTACAGAGAACAAATGGTACAAAGGGTAATGGCTCTTTACTTTTATTTAATGATGCAGCCTATATCACTCTTTTCTTTCATTTGCTGTTACACAGAATATTGTTGAATTCAAGAATTAATATTGTTTTGGTTTACTCTTTGGGCTGTACTTTTAGCCCATCAATACATTCTATGGGATCATGCACAGCATTGTTATTTTCAATGTAAATTAAAAGACTCATTGTGCCACCTAGTGGCCAATTATTAAAATGCACGACAACCACTATAGTCAATGCTATATCGTCTAACACAAAAAAGTAAAATTTAGGGGATTCATTTATAAATACAACCTTTATGTATTCTTACACATACAGCTCACTAGAAAGAATTATTAATGGTGACTTATTATGCATAGAGCTGAGAGATGACAGAAAAAGCCAATTTGCTGAACAAGGAAGATAAATTGCTACAAACGTGTCACAGGTCTCTTTACACAGAGTAAAAAAGCTTGTAAAACACAATACTTTTTGTGCGTATTTACCAGCTTTTCTTCATGTTTGCTTTGTTATCAACTGTTCTGGTGTGGGCACATCCATATGTGGATAGTCAAGGAATTGAAGAGTTTCCCATTCTTTAATCAGATTCCACAATCAAACCGAAAAAACAACTGTTTTTACCTTCCTGCAGGCTTTAAGTTCTTCAAACTCCCTTGTGGTCCAGTGTCTATCTTTAAAAAAGTTTGTGCTGTTTCTTTTGTAAAACAAGTCCCAGTTCTTCTGTGCATCTGTTTCTAGTTTCATTTGCTTGAACTCTGATACCAGAACATGATCATTTTGTAACTTTTGTTCCACTTCAGGACTAACACTTATCACTTGGTCAGATTTTTTCTGAAATAGTGCCTCTGCTGTGGTAGGTGCATCGCAGATAGAGCCATCCTTTCCTGCTGAGGTATCCCCATCCAAGGCATAGGAATCCATGCTTTACAACTGCTGTGCAAAAAACATGAAAGAAAAACAGAAAATTAGCATTTAAGTATATTTGTTGTTGAAAAAAATCAATAAAAATCATTACATTTACTAATATTTTCCTAAATACAAACAGTGATATGATCTTTACCAGTACTGGCACAAATGTAAAATTTGTAGCACAATCTAAACTTGGATAGAAAGTTAGAGTATTGGGTGTTGGTGGTGATACTTATCACTGGTATTTCTGAAATAATCTAGGTGCCTACCCTCAAATATGTAAGACAGCCAAAAAAACAAAGGAGAGAAATGGAGCAGGGTTTTCGGCACAAAAAGTGTATTTATATGTATTGCCAATATAACAAAGTAGTGTAGAACAACACAGATTCAAAATAGGTCATCATACATTCTAGTGGTCTAAACAATGTGATTTAGGCCCAGGGGGCACTGAATACAATACAAAGTATAACAAATTCGATTTGGACCACAATAGTTTCTTGTGGTCCAAAACAGGCCCCAGGGGGCACTAGACATGCAGCAACTCGTCAGTCATATACATTTACTTGCTATACAGATATATTAACCATAGATTCATGTTGCTAGTTGTACCCAACACGTTTCGCCTAATCTGGCTTCCTCAGGGATATTTGGCAACATTTTTTTCCCGCTAGCAGTAGTTGTTGTGTATGATCCTGTAGAGTGGTATACTATGCTTATTGTTAAAGGTCAGGAGGGTATAGTGCCTTCAGTCGATGTTTAAAGTGAAGTAACATTGATCTCTCCACTATAACAGGCGCAATGCTGTAGCAGGTTTGCTAAAATTCTAATATGACAGATTAGGAATCTTATATGATGCCACGAGCCAACAGTCCTGAGTAATTTGCTTGGGTGCAGAGGAACCCTAGGGGCTGAAAACCCTGCTCCATTTCTCTCCTTAGATTTTTGGCTATCTTGGATAGAAAGTTGACTTAAAACAAAACTTGTGATTAAAAGCTGAATACATGGTTTAAACTCTTTACCTGCCATGTCTGTGTTATTCTGCACCAGCTCCAGCCTCTGACTGGATAGTAAACACAGAATCAGAACTAAGATGAGATCATCACTTTGTAAATACTTCTCTTTCTATCAGCATACAAGGTAATTGGCTTATAGTATGGCTAAGTTCTCCCACACTTCAGCCCTAATATGCAGGAACACTTAATATTTACCCACTGCTTTGTAGATTGCAAGTATGTCTCCATAAAGCAAGACATCAGGGTACTTATTTTTGAAATGGTCACTACATTGAACACTGAGGAAAACAATAAAGAAAGGAGAAGTAAAAGTGAAAAGCATTAAAGACATAGGAATGCTGCTGTCTTGTAAATTCAGTTGAGTAAATCCTAAAAATTGAACAAACTGAAAATCCAGTGTTCTCCCCAGCTCGTTTTTGCCGGACGCACCACCTGGCACTTTTCACTACCCATCCGGCTGTTTTTAGGTGGTTACTGATGAGTTGGGTCACAATACAGTAGCTTACCAAACCCCACAATTTCTTCTCACCCAGCTTAAAAAAAATTTCTGGGCTTTATGGTAAACTAAAGTGAGTTTTTTTCTGCCACCATGCCAACAATGTCTCACTGCCTCTATCATAATATTCAGGGCTCTGCTGGAAGCCGATTACCCATCTCTCCTTCATTCTAAGGTGAGCCCTAAGGACCAAGTTACCATGAGGATGCTAGTCTCATAGAGGATAGAAATAATATATGAAGAATACACTCCAACCCAAAAATTTAGAAGGAGTTTAAACTGTACAGGGTGATCTCATACAGAATAACTGCTATGTAATACTGTTTCCTACTCTTGCCAGTCAGCAGCTATGACTCCTTCATAGACACAGGATATTCAAGGTCTCTCAATGGTGTTGTGCGATATCAGATATTGATTATAGCCTTTTCCGCTGACTAAGGTGCAACACTTATCTGTAGAAATGATCAGCGAGGGTTTTGCTTCAAGAAGTGATGCAAATAGAGGAGCTCATCCAGCCATGCCAAGGGTTGCCCACTTAAAGCAGGGACAACTCTAAAAAGCCACATGACAGGCACTAGGTAAAGTACGGTAGTGGCCATATTTGTATACCGCCAGGTTACCTAAAGCACTTTGCCTTGTGTCTGTGGTTCTTTGAAGATGCGCCTCGATAGATCAGATGTTTTGTATCATTTGATAGCAGAACCCTTATTATTAAATAGGATTTAATTAGCGCCAACACATTACACGGTGCTGTACAATAAATAGGGGTTCCAAATGACAGACAGACAGACAGACAGATAGATAGATAGATAGATAGATAGATAGATAGATAGATAGATACACACAATGACACAGGAGGAGAAGACCCTGCCCAGAAGAGCTTACAATCCAGGAGGTGGGGGAAATGGAATGGTGGGAATTGGTGAGGGTTTTAAAAGACAGAAGACGACCTGGAATTTTAGTATGCAAATATGATATATTTATGTTATTCTACAATAGGATATAAGCATCAATATGTATTATTGTTCCTTTTCAGCTATGTTACTCTCAGTACATCCCCTATCGCGTCGGGCTTGAGACAATCTCTGCGTATAAACATCACCCTTTTGACAATTTCAATGGGGTCGCTAATCCAATTTCGTGTATATTTATTAAGGTGATTTGTATTAAAACTTGATTGTATGACTTGCTTGATGCCTAATACAATATTTACTTTGCCAAAAGAACACAGCTTTCTCAATTTCTCCTCCTTATTGTTTTTCCTTTCTGCTGGGATCCATCTATTGTGCAATTTTATATTGGTGACCTTGTCATTTAACCTCCCTGGCGGTATGAATACTAAATATTTGTAAATGTAAAAGCGGTACATTTAAAAATACTTAGTATTTTACATTTTCCACCTGGTCCCGCCCCATAGCCACACGCTCTCACGCACATGCCCGACCGGCATCTGTTTGCCCTGGCCTCGCATCATTCACACGGCAGGGACGCAGATGCCAACCGGGCATCGCCAGGTTACACAAATGCATCACCAGGGGAAGTAGATGCCAGGCTTTGCTGGAGGACGCCACTGGCACGCTTACCTGGTAAGTTATTAAACTCCCTGGCAATTCCACCAAGAGTGTGGCTCGGGGTTACTGCTTTTGGTATGCAAAATTCACCCCGAGCCACACTGGGCATTATTGCTAAGCGTATAAAAACATGTAATGTGGTAATGACAAATTCAAACCCATCAGGTTTTATTTGCTGTACCCACAGGAAAGATTCACTCCTACTATTTGTCCTGGTGACCCCCTATCACTGGATCAGAGATACCAATACTAAGGTTGTCACCAGAGCCGGAGCAGAGGAAATCTTCCAGTGGGGACACTTACCTCACATAACTTCAGGTTATTCTATAGCATAGACAGTGAAGGGAGGTACAAAAAGAATAAAGATATAAAAAGACAATTTATTCCTACACTAAAACAAACAAGTTGGCTTGAGACACACTGACCACTACCTTGTGCTTTGTTTGAAGCCCATCACAACACAGGAAGAACATACAAACTCCATATAGATGGGTTTTAGGTGAGATTTAAACCCAAGACAAGACAGCTAACCACGTAACCCCCATACTAACCCCCAATTAGCTTTTACCCAACAAAGACTTACCTAGTTTGTCACAATGCTGTCAAAAAGACGCATTGGAAACACATCTTCAGGGAGCCGGGACTGCTTCCGGTCGGCAGTGACAACCTATATTTGTGAGTGTGTGTCACATACAACTATCCTATACAGGCTGCTACCACATGCAGGATATGGAACCATTTAACCTACGTATTGTTCCCCCCGGAATATTATTCATATTGTACAGCCGAAAAGAACAGACCAATGGGAAGCCTGGAACTGCGCATGCTCTCGTGCGCTCTAGGTCTCTGACGTAATTTTTTTCATATCTCCTAGAATATACCGAATCCGCAAGAATGAACGGGACGCCCCCACCGCCGCCTTTAGACCGGGAGGAACACACTTTAAGACTGGGGGAGAGCTTCGAGAAGAGGCCGCGCTCCTCTTTTCACACAGTACGATGTAAGTACCGGGGAGTGACGTGAGCATCTTAGACCAATCCCAGGCGCTGTTTATTGATTGACGTCATGTCAGTAATGACCACCGATTACAATGAGCTTACCTCAGGCTTCTTGTTGTCACCATGACATGTCCAAGAATGTCAATGAGATGATCCCAGGCTTCTTGTGGTGACCTGAGGTGTCCATAGAGGACCATGGGATGATCCCAGGCCTCTTTTACTGATATGTTCATTGATGAGAATGAGCTGATCTCTGGCTTCTTGTGGTAACGTGTATAAATGACAGAGATTTGATCTTGGGCTTTATATGGTGACATGAAGCTGGTCTTAGGCTTGTTGTTGTGATAGGACATGTCTATTGATGACCATGGTCTGATCTCTGGCTTTTTTTTATCCCATGACATCTCCACATATTACAGTGAGCTGATCTCAGGCTTCATGTGGTAATATAACATGCCCATAGATGATCTATCACCATAGGAAGATCTAAAGATCCCACGATATTACAGATCCCATGACATGTCCATATATTGCACTGAGCTGATCTCAGGCTTCTTGAGGGGATATAACATGTCCGGAGATGACTGTGATCGAATCCCTTTCTATCAGTTGTCCCATGGCATATCCAAAGATTACACAGAGCTGATCTCAGGCTTCTTGTGCTGACATGATGTGTCCACAGATGACAGTAAGCGGATCTCTTGCCACACATTGTCATGACATGTTCAAAGGTGACAGTGAGCCTTAAGCTAAGTACACACTTCCAATAATTAGCGTTGGAAACAAATGATGAACGACTGATCGGCCGAAAATCTTCACAAAAAAGGTGACCAATGGCGCTGACGAATGAGGATTGTTGTTGGAAATGAACGACTGTCATGGTGGATCTGATTGGCCGACGATCGTTCACTATCTTATCGTGTGTACGGTCGTTCAGTGATATGCATGTTTCTGCAATACACTTTCTCCTTTACATGTCCCTCCCTGCATCGTTGAAACGATTGTATCTAGCGTGTGTACACTATTGGTGGAATATATTTGAACGATCGTATTGTTACATGTACAGAATTGTGCACAATACGATTGTTCAAGTATAATCGTGCATAATCGTTGATCGGTCATATCTGTTGAGCGATAATTATTGAAAGTGTGTACCTAGTTTTATCCCAGGTTTTTTTTTGTTCCATGTCATGTCAAGAGTGCCTTGCTTGTCCCAGATACTGCTGCAATCTGATCACTGGTCAGTGTTCTCCCCAGACCCTTTAAGCCGGACGCACCACCCGGCACTTTTCAGTAACCACTCAGCTGTTTTTGGGGGTTATTGCAAAGTTAGGTCACAATACAGGGACTGCCACCTACAACTTCTTCCCATCCAGCTTAAAAAAAAAGTTCTTTGGAGAATACTGCTGGTAGTGATTTTCATACATGACTCAAACTAATAACAAGAGTTACACAAATCTCAACATTGCTTAGTGTAATTTAGGCTTCTTCAATCCTACAATACATATTTCAGTCAGATTGTACAATCTTCTCTATATCTGCCAACAACTATAGTACAAGGGCCTGCCAGACTAAATATCAATTTATTGCATTGCTAAGATTTTAGTTTTGTTACATATAAGAGAGCATTTTGCAGCCATTGGAGAAATGAGTCTCGGAGATTGTTTAAAGGTGACAAGTGGCACACTAAATGGTCATGGCTGAAAACCTCCACAGTTAATAACAAGGATGGTGAGCAGGGATAGCCACTGTAGTGCAAAGAGTTTGTACTGCACTATTTTGTTAAAAAAATCAATGAACTGAATCATGCCCGTATGTTTGCTTTTCTTTCTAGATGATTTTAAGCCAGCCTCTATTGATACTTCCTGTGAAGGAGAACTTCAAGTTGGTAAAGGTGATGAAGTCACCATAACTTTACCACACATCCCAGTAAGTCATTGTTTGTTTAATTTAATGTTTCAGCGTGTGTTGGTTTTGTTTCAGACAGGAAATTTAAAGAAAACTGCAAACCTCTTATTTACCCCTCATTTTCAGAACATTTCCAGGTCCTGTCACTTTCACCTGTGCAACATCTCCAAAATCCGCCCCTACCAGTCCCCGGAGACCACCAAACTCCTTGTACACGCTCTTATCATCTCTCGTCTGGACTACTGTAACATCCTCCTCTCTGGTATTCCACTAACCCAACTCTCTCCTCTACAATCTATTATGAATGCTGCAGCCAGTCTCATCCATCCTTCCCTCCGCTCCTCCTCCGCTACATCTCTTTGTAGTTCTCTTCATTGGGTTCCATTTCACCTTAGAATCAAATTCAAGCTTCTGTGCTTTGTCTTCAAATCCCTCCACAGTTCTTGTCCCACTTACATTTCCGACCTCATAGAAAAATACTCCCCCGGCTGCTCTCTTTGCTCCTCCAATGACCTACTACTGACTTCCTCACTCATAACCTCATCACAAGCACTGCTCCAAGTCTTTTATAGAGCTGCCCCGACTCTCTGGAATTGTCTTCCTCGTCCTATTTGGCTTTCTCCTATTTTCTGCTCATTTAAAAGAGCACTTAAAACCCATTTTTTCAAACTTGCCTACCCATATTCTTCTGTCCCTTAAACCCTCACCGACCATTCCATATCCCTTCTCCTGTTGGGTGTTACTTCCTCCACCTCCTAGATTGTAAGCTCTTCAGGATCCTCTCCTTCTCCTGTGTCACTGTATCTGTCTGTCATTTGCAACCCCTATTTATTGTACAGCGCTGCATAATATGTTGGCGCTTTATAAATACTGTTTAAAATTACCCTCAATGGGGAATTACCTGAGAGATAGTAAGGCAGGGTTTATAGTGACCATGGTTAAGCACCACTCCTTCTGTGGACAGTCTAAAGGCAACATACATTGTATTATATTGTGTTTATTAAAAGGTTTTAGCATAAAAAATAGAGATAGAAAAATAGAGTACACTTTTTGCAAAAGTTAGAAACTGAACAAAACAGCAGAGCAGAAAGAATAGGATTCTCCAAACTGTTCCATTTTGAGTGGTAATTTAACAGTTTAATGACAAGATTTCCAATAACAATATGTTGCAACTAAAAGAAAGCTGCTAACTAATTGGAAAAGAAAATAAAGATACAAATAATTTATTAGCCTTATTAGAACGAAGGTGACGAAGAAAAGAAAGGATTTGGGGAGGCCCAAGACACATGAAAGGAAAAGGGGGAATAAGTAAGAAAACATAACTGGAGGTATAGAAAAGGTAGAAAGAAGGGCCAGTGTAGATGATCTCTAAAATCTTGCTTTGGTTATATGGGCCGTCAAGAGTATATTATCAATTAAACATGTATTTGGATAGAGGTGAGTCAATCCTACCAAATAAAGCACTCGCAGTTGTTTTAGAAAGGCTGATTTGGTTGACAGAAAAAAAATTTAATCATAAAGTCTCATCCACAGTCTACACACCTTTAGGCAGGTCCATCATATGTGAACCAGCAGACCCATAAACAATGATATTGCAAGTGGTTTTAAACAAGCAGGACTTTGGAGATGTAGTACACTACTAATTGCCAGTTTTCTACTTGCAAAACAAGTTTAGGTCAACTTTCTCTTCAAGTCCTCCTATATAATAAAACTTTCCAAGTAGTCATGAGAAGAAACCATGAAGGGCAGATGTTTCAAGGGGCTAGTGTTCTCAAAGGAGGTTGGTTTGATAACAAAAGAATTGTTCTTAGGGAATCTCCCCACTCACGGACTAAAAAGTATAAAGTCACAATGTCCTTCCATCAAGGAAAATCCCCCATTTTGAAAAAGACTTTATCCACCAGTGAAACTAGCCCATGCCAGGTGCAAATAAGGGGAGCCAATGTTTGCTGAGTTCTTGAGGTTCTTCTATTTTTTAGAGTTTGCCCATGTTTATTTCACTGTTGTTCCCCACAAAAATTATTTTTACTCCCAAGTTGAATGATGGTCATTGTGTTTTAACCCATTTACTGTGGACCCAAGCTGTCATGGACTGGGTTCTGTTGCTGCGTTATCACGCAGCCCAGGCTCATGGTTCTCTTGGACTGAACATAGTTTACACCTCATTGGGTAAGCCCAACTTAGCACAGAGAAAGAACCTACCACACTAAGCAGAATTTCCTGACATTGTTAGATTGGCCTGAATACTGTTAAACTGGAAAAAATAATTTTAGGGTGTTTTAGTAACAAAATATCTATGGAAACATTATGGAGAAGTGAATGGCTCTGAGTCCCTCTTTATCTACAAAAAAAATAAATACTGTATTACGGTATATATCATAAATCACAAATCCTAGGGTGCAAATCAGATTATTCTTCACAGGGAGTTTTTTTCTATGCCATGGATGGTTAGAATAAAACATCTTTACTATTTAGTGTCAGAATCTTTCTATCTGTAGTGGATATCTTCGAATATAAAGGAATATAATACAATTTTTACATAAAGTAAGGTGTAGGCAATTAAAAAACAAGACAGATTCTCCTACGCAAGATAGACTTACTCTCCACATTGCCTCTCCCTCTACAGGTGATACAACAATTTAATTATATCCCTGAGTTCCCGCCTTAGGCAGGACTCCAACTTACAGCACTCCATTACTATACATGCATTGCGCACTAAGGAGGCGAAGTATGCTCAAAAGCCAACTTTGGGCCTCCTACGTTAATTAACCACCCTCCGCTCTAGGTTGAGGGCTCTGGAGCTATGGAAAGTTAGTTGGATGACGCAAAGAACCCGTCAGCTATATTGTTATAAAGATAATAAAGCTGATACTTTGCTAATAAAGCTGATACAGAGACATGCAAGTTAGCTCTTCTCCAATGGCGGTGAAGGATGAGAGACGGGTGGGGAGATATGATCCCTCCCCGCACGTTTTAAAGGCTTACTACACTGATCTATACAAATCTGTCCACCAAACTAAAAATTCCCCTGGCAGGAACCTACAGCAAACAATAGATTCTTATCTGGAGCGAATAGATCTCTCTACGCTTAAGCCAGAACATTTGGAGATACTTAATGACCCCATCACAGAGGAGATTTCTAAAACTATTCGGCAGTTGCCATCGGCGAAAGCCCCAGGACCGGATGGCTTGCCATATTTATATTATAAAACTCTCCTACTGGATCTTTTGCCACACCTTGGAGTTCTGTATAATGATTTTCTGAGTGGCAAATGATTCCTCCATCCATGCTGGCCTGCCATATTATGGTGGTGCCTAAGCCTGGGAAGGACCCATTGGAATGCTCCAATTACAGGCCCATAGCGCTTTTAAATTCAGACCTAAACATTTTTCCAAAAATTTTGGCAGTGTGGATATCAAAATTCATTCCTTCTGTCATCCATGCCAACCAGACCAGCTTCATCCCCTTACGTTACGCTAGTGATAACACCAGGAGGGTGATTGATATTTTTGATATCATAAACGGGGAAACTGCCCTCATCTGCTCAGCCTGGATGCCGAAAAGGCTTTTGACCGCCCTAGTTGGCCATTTATGTTTTCCACTTTGAAAAAGATGGGTTTTGGGGGGCCCTTTGTTAAGGCAGTTGAGTCCCTGTACAAATCCCCCTCAGCCTCCGTTAAGCTTCCCCATGCTTCATCTGCAACATTTTCCATAAAGAAAGGTCAGGGGCAGGGGTACCCCCTGTCCCCGCTACTCTTTGCCCTTTTCATTGAGCCATTATCAATTTCTGTTAGGTCTAACCCTGATAACTTCCCACCATTATTCAGGGAGTTGCAGTCTCTTTTAAACGAATGGACCAACCACCCACTGTCTCTGATAGGTCAGATAGCATCATTGAAAATCATGCTACTCCCTAAATTACCTAATTTGTTTGAGACCCTACCAGTCCGAGCGGCACCCCAGACGATAAAGGTTATGCAGACCATGTTTTTGAAGTTCATCTGGGTGCATAAACGGCACAGATTAGCCCAAAACCTGGTGTGTACACCCAGAGTGCTAGGCGGTATGGGAGCCCCAGATCTATACAAATATTATTTGGCGGCCCACTTACCATACATGTCACTGTGGACTTCACCTTACTCCTCCAATGTATATAGGGAAATTGAGTAGGGCTGGATAGCTCCTATACACCCTAATGTTATGCTTTGGAGCTCGTCCCTGGTATTGACTGATAAGGACCTGCTCGCCCCTATGGTGTTCACAACAAATGTTTGGCGGAGTTGCAGATACAGATATGGTCTCTCCTCGGAGCCCTGGAGACTGACACCTGTCATACACACTCCACAGATCCCCAACAGCTTACAAGGAGCGATGTCGGGCCCCTGGTGGGATAGGGGTTTGTTACAAGTTAGGCATCTGCTGCACCCAGTAGAGAGGCGGATACTTACCTTTCAGGAACTCTGGGAGAAGGTTGAGCTCCCACGTACTTCCTTTTTTGCATATTTACAAATCAGACACTTTATAGAGTCCCTCCATCCCTCTGCCTGCGTGACTGCTTTTGAGAGGCTCTCTGCGGAGGGCCCATACTCTCGAGGGGTTGTCTCCTCCATATTTTACCTTTTACACAATGCAGTTCGAGATGCCCAGGCAAGTTTAAATATATGTGTAAATGGAAAGAAGTGATGGGATGTACATTGAATTCAGCTGAGTGGATGGAGATTTGGGAAGCAGCACACAAAAGCTCTAGATGTACGCTGTATAAAGAAAATTTGTATAGGATTATTCTCAGATGGTACCACATCCCTGAGGTGCTCCATCGGCTATTTTATGGGACTGATCCCACTTGCCGCTGATGTGGGATCGGCCGGGGCACCCTGGAGCATATTTTTTGGTTCTGTCCCATAATCCAGGAATATTGGTCTCAAGTGAATAGGTTACTTTCAGATATGCTCCAACAGCAGGTCTCTCTGGATCCTCTCACCCACCTTCTAGGTCAGCCTTTTTCACTATTGCCTAAAAATACCTGTAAACTAGCTTCTCATATTTTGCAAAACTACCCGGGCCCCTTCCATGGCAGACTTACATACCAGGATCCAGGAGATATGACTTATGGGGTATTTCTTAATAAATTTCAAATAAATATATTTTCGAATAAATATATTTTCTCGAAATACCATGGTCAAATTTGAGAACACTTGGGATAGTTGGGAACGTCATTACACCGCACCTAAATTTTTTTTTTTCCCTCTAGTTAGTTTTGTTTTTTTTTGGATTACTTGCTAATGATTTATGGTACATGATGTGCTGAATTTTTGAATGTTACTTTTTTTATTATACTCTACACAGTATATACTGAGCACATTCTTCACAGTGATGATAATAATAGATTGATATGATCTGGGTTCTCATAAAATAAAATCCCAAGTTTGGTATAATAACTGTTCTGGTTTTTTTTTTGCACTTTATTGTTATTTATTGCTTCATAACCTCTTCTTTTTTCTGTATTTCTGTGAAAAGTTTCCAATAAAAATACAATTTAAAAAAAAAACAAGACAGATAAATGTTTATTAAATTTGTGCTAAGCACAAACCTCTTCTTTGTTTCAGGGCTCAACGCCTCCTATGACTGTCTTCAAAGGGAATAAGAGGCCCTACCAGAAGGATTGTGTGCTTATTATAAACCATGACACTGGAGAATATGTGTTGGAAAAACTGAGCAGTAGCATACAAGTCAAGAAAACTAGGTAAAACTAATTAATCAACAGGCTTATTTTATAAGAGTGTGCAGAGAAAAATGTGGCCACATCAATGAAAGCTGAATCTTTATTGGTGTCTATGAATTAGTACATTTGATTTTTGCCTTATTAGATAAGCTGGTGTCTAACTACCTCATTATCATGTCTTGCCTGTTCCCTGTTGCAATCCATTGAGTACACTGGATTTTACCTGGTGTTTTATGAGCCACCTGCAACCCCTTTTCCAGTGCTCAACCCAGAAATTTTTTGAAGCCGGGTGGGAAGAAATTGTAGGTGGGTGGCAGCCCCTGTATTGTGACCAAAAACCTTTAGTAACCACCCAAAAACAGCCGGGTGGGTGCTGAAAAGTGCCGGGTGGTGCACCCAGCTAAAAGGGCCTGGGGAAAACCCTGTTTTCTGTAAGTCCCTTAGTGGTTTAAGTTCAATGTTCTGTATATATTGCTAGCGGACCAAAACAATTTTTTCATTTCACCTGTCCTCATAAGGCAGTTTTATAGTCCGCAGTGGAATAAAGCGAACCTAAACTAAAATTTTAAAAACATGTAGACAACCTTTTTATGCAAGGTAAAATATACTTTCTTGGATGACGCCCCCTCCCCTCAACATTGAAGGGGACGCCAATCTCCTGGTCGCACTATTCCAGGTAGGATACATATTTAAAGCTGAACTCAGGGTAAGTAGCTAAATTTATATAAAAGAACTGTTTCACCTGCCAAAAAATTTGTGCTCCTGTCCATCGAGTCCTGAAATAGAAAGCACTGGTGTCGGCACAAGTGAGTGAGCTTGCAGACATTGCATTGCTGGAAAGTAGGTAAGTATAGCAGAATTCTGCATTATGCATCCTTCTGGGTATCTCTTAACCTCCCAACCACTAACCCCGTACTTTTCCGTGCAAAAAATTTTTGCAACTATGGATAACCCCGTACTTTTTCGTCTACATTAAAATCCCACTTACCTGGTCCCGCTGTGCTCATCCAGCGTCGGGTCCGTGTTCCAGCGTCGGGTCCGTGTTCCAGCGTCGGGTCCGGGTTCCAGCGTCGTCCTCCAGCGTCGGGTGTCCTCTCCTTAGAAGAAAAAGCCGGCCGGCTTAGAAGAGAAAGCCAGCCAGCTTAGAAGAGGAAGCAAACGGGCTTCCTCTCCCTCTGTTCTGTCCAGCGTCGATCGCTGGACAGAAAAAAAAAAATACTCACCTTCTCCCTCCGCTCCTCCGGACACGTCCGTCCCCTTCTGTGTTCAGCCGGCGAGTGCAGTGACGATCACCGGGGTTTCCCGGTGACGTCGCTGCATGCGTCGGCGCGGGAGGGAGGCGGGGCGGGAAATTCAAAATTTTGTATTGAGTTCCTTTGTATTGAACTCAAGAAATCCTTATATAATATATATATAATTGTATTTTATATATAATATAAGCTACTGTACATTACATTATACACTATTTTTTTAAAAACTTTTTTTAGTTTTTTTTAAAGATTTTTTTTTTTTAAAGGTTTTTTTTATGTTTTATAAAAAAAAATTTATTATTAAATTTATAAAATTTTGGACATATTTCGGTAAATTATGCGGTAATTCGGTGAATTAGAGCCTACAATCCAAAATAAATTTCCATGCAAAAAATGTAACACTTTTTGCATGGAAGTTTGGAAAGAATTAGAATACCCGTCGTTCGCGTACGCGTCCCTCGGCGATTCCTGATGATGTGCGTGCATGCGCCCGTCGATGGGGGTCGTAGCGGAATATTCAAATATTTTGTATTGGATTCAATACAAAGTCCTGTATCCAATCCAATACAAAATAATAGAAAATATATTTATGTGGTTTTGTCTATAGGTATGTGACGTTGGACGGTTGGACACTAGGGAGGTGTTTTAGAAAAATATATTATTATACACTATACCGAAATATCGCATTTTCAGTATTTTTCATTTCTTTATGTATTCTTGTTTAGGCTGATTTTTGTGTATTTTAATTTTATTAAAAGTATTTTTTTTTACATGATTGTGTGTTTTAAACATTTTTTATATTCATGATATCTACTAGAACCCTGTTCGGACATATTTCTGTAAGTTACAGGTCTACAATTTAAAAAAAAAAAAATTATTTCATTAAAACCTGTAACGCTTTTGGTACAGAAATCTAGACCTCAGTGTAACGCCCAGGTGGTTAAATCGCAAATTGTTGTTGACAGAAACATTTACATATAATAGAGTGAATTGGAATAACTGATATTTTGTTTTTTTTTCACAAACAGAAGTCAAGAATTTACCAGGCAATTATTAAACTATGACCTTCATATATTAAGAAGTGTTTCCTTTTCAGGGCTGAGGGTAGCAGCAAAATACAGGCTCGCTTAGAACAACAATCTGCTCGTTCTTCACAGCCAAGTTCCCAGTTTAAGACGCCATCAAAAGTGTCATCTGGACCTAAGACCTCTCCAGTGAAGGATCATCCATCACCTGAGCCACAGCTTGATGACATCAAAAGAGGTAGTGATAAAGCTGGATATACAACTAATAGCTTAGTTGGATAGCATATACTTTGCTCAGAATTTATTAGTGAAGTGAGATGTAGCATCTTTCATATATGTATTATGGGCCTTGAGGTGATTGATTTTGATTGCTTATTGGTAATTTTGTCACAGAACTAAGGGCAGAGGTTGATATGATTGAACAGATGAGCAGCAGCAGTGGATCCAGTTCCTCTGATACAGGAAGCTCATCAGGGAGTGATGATGACAGTTCCAGCAGTGGAGCAGAAGATGACACACATACATCCCCTTCTCAGCAGTATGGCAACCGAACATCTATTTCCAATGGTACCAACAGGGCCCAGGGTTCTAACCAGCTTATGAACACTCTCCGTAAGTAAACACTTTGTTTATCATTACATTTGTATTATGACATGTTCTGCTGGAATAACTAATTGAACAACAAACCACTGTTTAGTAACTATTGTTTTTTTCTTGTAGACTTTTAATAATATTCAGTTCTCAGGACAAATTTGTCTTGAACTTTGATCCCATATAGCAGAAAATACAGTTAGGTATTCATAAGTATCCATTTAAAAATCCCTGAGATATGTGCAGTCAAGAGTGATGCAATATAGGCTTATGGAACAGAGTCAGAAAGGTCAACTTTTGGTGCTAGTCAGATAAACATTATGATTTTAGCATTGTTGACATGTTGTAAAGGATATTTGAAACCATGTTAGATGAGGCCGGAAGGGATATTCATTTCCCAAACTTTGCAGTACTAAAAAAACTCTGTTTTTTATAAACTTCACGTTTGTGAAGAAAGTTATGTTAAAGAACCAACACAGTGTGATGTCATAAACACATTTTAACATCCAGCTCTCCAACTCTTTTAAATGGCAGTTTTGTTTCCTAGACAGTGAAATTAGTAGAAGGTTTCAAGCTGCAAGCTGTTTTAAAATGACTGAGCTTTCTATACTGTATAAGTGATCTGGGCATCTGAAAAGCCACACTATCTTATGTGATAGTAGAAAAAATAAATAACCCTAAGCTAATTTAAAACAATAATGAGACTGAATAAAATTAATTAAAATAAACTACAGGACCTGGACACAACCCGCCCACTCTCATATCGTAGGCTCAGACCTGTGATGGGAGAGTTGGTGGGTTCTGGCATCATGACATAACTCTGGGGGAAGTTTCTTCCCTTTTAAATGACACGTGGCTCCCCGCGCATGCGCGGTCCAGAGTTTGTTGCATTTAGTTATCTGCGACCTGCAAAAGGTTGGGGATCACTGCTCCAGGGGTCTCCCTATTTATGTTTACACCCAAAATTTACACAGCTTTTACCCTAAATTCACATATTCAATATTGTACTCCAATATCTGCAATAAATCCAGGGGAATCCATTTTATTTTGGTTGGTTTGTGGCACTGAAATCCCAGTGCAGAAGATCAACATACTGATCAGTTTATCCCCTATTTTCTTAGATTTTACTGTATGTATGCATCTTGGCAATGGTAACAAGTTATGTCATTTGACATTTTTCTCTTCATCAACTGCATTAGGGAACGACCTTCAGCTAAGTGAATCAGGAAGTGACAGTGATGATTAAAGAAGACTTTTCAATCGTGTATATATTATCATCCCATCATCTGCAGAAAGGTATCTACATTTACACTTGCTGAAGTATTTCATCAGGTGCCTACTATAAGTTGACTCTTGAGGAAAAGCAAGATTTTCAATTTGATGAAACAAGAATGGATACTTTATTGTACTTTTTAAATTAGACCCGTTCAAAAAGCTGTCAAGTCTCTGTGGAGTTTTAGTTATCAAGATCCCATTGCCACCTTGCTGGCAAACAACTTGGAGAGCACTTGGAATGAAGTCTTGTAGAGAACATTGTTAATTGTTAGTATAAACTGCAATTCCATTTTAAATGCAAAGTTTTCATGACATTCAGAAAAACTAGACGTCTGTTCACTATGCACTAGCTTGTAGGTGTGTAAAAAAATGTTCCTGTATATAATTATATATATATATATTAATTTTAACTCTGTATTTATGTATTGGAAAGGGATAAAGCTTTTTCAAGTACACTATGGTCTTTTCCGGTTTGTTGATATTGATTTTGATATTTAGGATGCATTCAAAACAATATTTACATATACAGTTAGCAGTTGCAAATGTTCTGAAAACACTGGAGCACAATATTAGGATGGACATTGGTCAAGTGGTACAAGTTTAGTCGATGGCCAACAGTTGACATTTGGGGAAGTTGTACAAATCAAGTTGACAATCAACAGCCTTTTTGGTGGAATAAAAAGTGAATCTACTGTGTACACTGGCAGAAGGAGTATCCGTCCATAGAAGACTTGAAATGTGAAGAAAGTGGAAGACTTGGATGGTTTGCTGGTGTAGTTTGGAACCACATTTTTAGTATGTATTAAAGTTAGCTTTTAGGTAAATTTGCAGCTTATTGAGCAAGAAATATTATTTGCTAAGGGATGGCTTAAGTTGTCATTGTTGTATTTGTAGCTGTCTGTCTAGGAGGCCGGACTCAAGTGTCACATTTTACCTGGAGCAAGTCCTGTAAATTAAAAGAATATGGTTTATTCTAAAATTTGTCGAAATGATCATTTCTATGTCTCTAATACAAAGTTTGCAAAGGTATTTGAAAACAAAAAATGTATTTTTATTTTTCTCATTATTTTTTGAATTCTGTATATTTTCCTGGTATGTTACATATTGCGGGCACTGTAACTCATTCCTGTTTTCTAAGGCTGCGTACACATGTGTAATATTTATCGTTTGTAACGAAAGACTAACGACTGTTCGTCCGATAATCGTTAACAAAAGAAGTGCAAAATGACGCCAATGAACGAGGATTGTGGCTGGAAATAAACGACCGCCCCGGCAGATCTGATTGGGCGACGATTGTTCGCAATCTATTGTGTGTACGGTCGTTCAGTGATCTTGAATGGTTCTGCAGTACACTTTCTCCTTTACATGTATGTCACTTCCTGCATTGTTCAAACGATCGTATCTAGCGTGTGTACAATATTGGTGGATTATATTTCATTGTATTGTTACAGCATGTACAGAATTCTGCACAATACGATTGTTCAAAACAATCGTGCATAATCGTTAGTCATTTGTTTTCTAACAACAATTATTGTACGTGTGTACCTAGCTTAAGTGGCAGTGAGAGAACATTTTTGAAGGTCAGAATTGTAGCAGCAGCAGCTCCAATAGTGGGTGATTTATTTAAACTGTGCTGGCCACTTCCTTTTCGTGTTCCCCAGTGTTGACTAGACTGCTGGTGCTTGAATTGTTGTACTGCAAGCTGTGTGGTGTCTAAAACACCTACTGCTGTAGCCTTCAGCATCGGACACCTCCATCTGTGTTGAATGTCTATGTCTTCACCCTCTGGCTGCTTTGTCTTTAGTGTGTCCCTGCAACAGAGCTACTCTTTGATACTGAATAAAAATATTTGTGATATCTAGTAACTATATATAATGCTTGTAATGATTGAGTTCAGTATATATTAGATAGGTATATAATATATATATATATATATATATATTTTATATAAAGGGTGCCAGCTTTTGCAAACATTCACATTTTCTGTAATGTTTATCATGACTACCTTCACCTGGCAGACACATTGATTGGACCTGGGTTTTCAGAGTTTTATACCTTTTGAGTTGGAGGCCTTGTTCAACCCAAAAAAAAGGCACACCTTTCTTTAGATGACTGAATAATTAAGCTCTGAATCAAAACCACTGTTAACATTTTACTTTAGATTGTCTATCCTTTCATGTAAAGTGAAAATTCTGAGTTTAGGTACGCTTTAAATTTTTCTACCCATTAGAGTTTTCTACCCCCTGTGCTGTGCATGTTCAGGACATCCATATGATATGTGTTTTATATCTCAATATGTCAATAGTACAATTGTAAATAAATGCTTAAACTTGATTCTTGCTCTAAACTGCAATATTTCAATGTACCATTGAGGCAAAATACTGAGTGCAGGAGTTTGTAGTGAGGCTTATGGTTGGAAAGGGAGTGGACATGGAGGAACCAATACGTGAGTCTGCAAGCTGTGGAATAAGAAAGCAGCAGGAACTGACATCAGTCAGAAAGTCAGCAGTGAGAGATAGGCTACTAGTTGATGTTGTGGGACAGGCTGCTAGTTAAGAAAAGTGTGGGCATAGAGGGTCAAGCTATTAGTCAAGTAAGACGTTAGATAAAAGTGAAAGGTTGTCCATTAAGAAAAAGTTTGCCTGAGGGACAAAATGCTGCTTGTGCAAGGTATCAATGGCAAGGAATGGGTTGCTGGTTGAAGATCAATGTAAATGGCAAGGAATGGGTTGCTGTCCTAGAAAGGAGTCAGCTTTAAATGATAGGTTGAAGGAGTCTTGTCCTAAAAGGATCCATCATGGAGTGGCAGGCTGCCGGTTGGGGAAGCAGTTCACCATGAAGGACACATTGCTACGGTAGTAGCAAAAAGAGTTGGCACCAAGGTGATTACAGATTACTTTTTCATTGACATTTTCATGTCAGTGCAATTGGGTTTGTGTATTTGTATATTATGAATATTATTATGAACTTGTATTTATATATCTCTATATCTAAGCATTGCCTGCTCATATCTTCTTATAAGAAACATGCTTACTTACATGTAGTGTGAGATGTCAGTCCAATACAAAACACCAGTACCTAAAGGAAAAATCCAACATAAATACACTTATGTTAAATACACTTATTGTGCCCCTTGCCCCACCCTGCCTAATGTACCCCATGTAGTCCCCCCCGTGTTAATTTACATGGGTTATTTAAAATCTTCTGTGTGCTGGCCATCTCTCTACAGAACTTTTATATATGTACCCGACACTATTCAATATTTTAAATGGATTAGCAGGGTAAAAGTGATTGATGGTCACACATTTTTGTGCTACCTTGAGCAGTACCCTGTTGTCAAAGTATGCAGTTTAGCGCTGCTTTTGGATGGTGGTTGTCAGGGTGTATCTCATTGTCAATTTCTACAGAATTAGTTCTAAATGATATATAATCTGATTGTAAATCATGTGTAGCAGGGTGGTAATCCTTGGTGGATTGTTGCGTTGTTGTGAGGTGGCTTGTAATAGCAATAGAATTGCAACCAATATGCATAAAGGAAGTTTAAAATACCTTGCTAAAAATATTTGGTTGCAAAGCACAAAAATCATGTGGTCGTAAAAATTTAGAACTGCCATGATTCAATTGCACAGGTTCTCTGCTTTCAGAAAGCTTTAGTGGGGGGAGGGTATCTGTTCATGTATCTGCATGAACATCATGTGTGTTAGCTGCACATGCGTCTATTGTACAGACAATTTATTTATAAAATAAAAAATCAAGCTTGAATATATTTCTTACATGAGTGCAATTAATATTATATGAAAGAATTCACTGTGTTTGACATTGGTTTACAACATAGTAATAAAGATCCCATTTACTTTTATTTAACCGTTCTCTGTTGTAACAGGTTCCATTGGAAAAGGGGAAACTTTATTTGGCTAAAACCCTGTTTATCATAAACAACTGCCCTCGTTCTTTTACCAATAACATACTAATTTTTTTGCTGCTTGACATTTCTGTATGGTTTACTTTTACACTTGCTGACACCATCACAGTCTTTAACTTTATTACCACCTAACACTGATGATGGAAGTTACTTTTGCAAACTTCACGTTCCATCGCCCAATGTAGCTAGCTGCAAGTTCCTTTGGCTCTGTGCTAATAACTTGATATCGGGTCCCTCGCCGTAAAACCAGCTGCTCTTTCTTGACTCAGCAACTGGAGGAAACTGCCCCAGCCATGTCTACCATTCTTATGGGTAGCCTCGCCACTCGACACCAGGCAAGATGGGGGACTCAGCAAATAGGAAGATGTAAAACTACAAAGCCCTGGTTCTACTCATTTGTTTACTGTTGATTATAAGCAATTATAAGCCATCTATAAAAGTGTTTTTTACTTTTATTCTAATCAAGTCCCCCAATAAAAAATGACGCTGTGAAACCAGTTTTCTTGTGATCTTATAATCGCCCAACATCTGTTGTTGACTCAAAATGAGTCATTCTGAAAGATTTCAAAGTTTTGTTTCTTGAAACCCCCAAAGATTCCCCCATTCAAGTGGGGAATATGGCTAGAGGAAAGCTATCTTGGATGTAGTCGGGTCAGTTCGCTTATAATTGTCATGTGGTCCCCTCTGCCTATATAGGTCCAGGATTTTCCCCATAAAACAACAGCCTGTCATTTTCTTTGGAAAAGGACACATGATGTTCTTTCTGTACGTGTACAACCTGCTAAAACTTTGGGATGCTACACTCCAGGAATGTTAACAAGCTCTGCTGCTGGCAGTTTTGTCCATCATCTGCTGACATTTGCAGGTCAAAAAAAATGACCACCCATAAAGGAACCCTGGGGTAGAAAATGCCTCAAGTTGCTGGCCAACATCTGTGTGGCTGATACCCCCCAAAAAAGATGGCTGATACCCCCAAAAAAAGAGTTGTACAGATAGTCTGGAACTCAAGTTCCTCAAATGCCATCTAAAAAAAATTTAGGTAAAAGCCTAATTCTCTAAATATAGACCCAATCAAACCAAATAACAACCCTCGCTTACTTTGTATTGGTATAAGCATATACAAAGTTTTATTAAAACAAAAGTTTCACTGAGTAACATACCTATTTTTTCTACAGCAAAGTCCTCCCCAGCCGCTTTTAGTGTGGGGGGGGGGGGGGCGCCTGTCTGCCGTGCTTTTCTCACCTGGCTCTCATTCGCAGCTGTAATCCTCTTAACAGACAGCGAAGAGGCTGCTCCATTCGTAGCGGTCATCCGTTCAGAGTATTCCAGCTGCTGATAAGATATTGGCAGTCCCTCCCCCATTTGATAGCTTGTGCTGTGGCTTCTTTTAAAAAAAAAGCTGCCTATAAATGGTATCTGCCTAAGTGGGTGTGTGTAATGATGTCATCAGCAGCACTGATATTCACCTTCATATCTCCTAAACCTTATGTTGTAATGAGTGCACAGAGGTCCTTCATCCTAATAGTAACCACAAATTCAGCCTCCCAGATTTTAAGAATTTCAAATTATGGGGATCACAATTTAAAAACTTGTGATAATACAGCATTGGGAGTGCTATTTCAAAAGCAAGTGCACCTAGGAGTCCTTAATTGAATTGGGGACCCCTGGGGCCACTTACATAGCAAGGAGCATTGGGGATGGGCTCCTAGATTGATACCTACCTGTCACAAAACTATAAGTGTCATACTATGTTACCGTGTCTGCTTCTCTTCTTTGTATCCCAATTCCTCTAGAACTATAGCATAGTATTGCAACAATAGTTCTGGGAAAGGTAGGTATAAATTTAGTGGTCCCACCCCAATTCTTCTTGCTATGTAAGTGGCCCCAGGGGTCCCCAATTCAATTAAGGACTCCTAGGCACACTTTCTTTTGAAATAGCACTCCCAATGCTGTATTTTCACAAGTTTTTTAATTGGGATCCCCATATTTTGAAATTCTTAAAATCTGGGAGGCTGAATTTGTGGTTGCTATTAGGTTGAAGGACCTCTGTTTTTGGGCTCCTTGCCTTTAAAACAGCAACTCCAATATTACATGTTCACAAGTTTTTAAACTTGTTATCCCCATATCCTAAAAATCTTTAAAGAAAATTTGATTCTAGTACACGCCCATTTAGGTGAATACATTTTCCCATAAAATATGGCAGTGATGCCCCCATCTTGCTATCACATGCACCACATTTTAACATTAAGGAGTGACTTTGCCTGTTATATAGTATAAAAATATGTTGTTGTTTTTTTTTCATTTTTGGGGGGGACCCTCCCTTTCCGTCTCTACTTCCATGGTGGTAAAGACTGAATGGTATATCCACAGCCTCCTGGGGTATTTGTGTCACATATCCCAGGTGGCTGTGGGCTGCTCCTTCTGTACATGCCCGACATCGGGAAAGCATCATCGGGATTTCCTATAGTATAAAAAAAAAAAGTGCTCAATCTCACGCATGCATAGTATGCACGGTAAATTGCAGCGTTTTTAACCATATCATGCTATTACACTACTACAAGGGATTACACTCTTAAAAACATGGAACACTAGGAAGTTGGATCAAAATACACAGCACTAAACAGTTTGTGCATATTACAAAAAAAAAAAAAATAGAAAAGTCTGACATACTAACAAACCAAGCATTAGAAAGTTGGAACAAAGTATATTGGGTAGGTAGAACACTGACACAATAGGAGTTTACTGGATACCTATGGCATAAACTAGGAGCACTAAATTTGCTGTGTCTTTTCCTGCCCAATTTTTTACTACCCGGTTACAGCTTCCCACCACCTGGCTGAAATTCATTTCTGAGAAGAACACTGCAAAGTGTAGGGTTTTTATTTTACAGGTAAAAAACACCTAGCATCAGATTTTTTTTTATACCAGGTGCATGCATGCTAAAAAAAAATGTAAGTGACACACTACCAGGTTTTTACTACCTCTCTGTAATATCCCCTTGGTTCAGCATTTAGACCACGACAGTGTAAGCAGAATGTAGTAAATTTAGTTTTAGCTTTCCTTTTCTCTTTAAGATTAACATGTTTGTTTGGGCCCATCATTCTTAATAATATCATTCCCCCCCCCCCCCACGGCAACCGGGCGCCGTTTTTATCTTTCCCGTTTTTTTACTGTTTACAATTAATATTAAATTAAATCATATTATGGTCACTGCTACCCAGATTTTTATTTTTATGTACATTTGTTATAGGCTATGCATTGTTTGAAAATGCAAGGTACAGCAGTGTATCAATTTTTGTTGGACTTCTATAAACTGTACTGTAAAATTATCTTGTATTAAATTTAAATTTCCACGCTTTTGCTGTACCTGCAGTGCCATTACCCCAGTCAGTGTCAGGGTAGTTAATATCACCCATCACTACTAAATAGGAACAGGGCAAAAAACGAGTACTCCCTTTTCTTTGGCAACCCAGTTTGAGTCAACCCAGCTAACCTTCCCTAATGTAACTTTTTTGTTTTTAATGTTTTTTTTTTATTCATATTAAGCTAATTGAACTGCAAAAAAAAAAAAAAAAACACAAATTAAAACCAGTATTAAGTCCAGGCCCTTAACCTCCCTTGGGGTCTAATTATGGCAGTATTTTATGTCAAAAGTGGTACATTGTTTTGTGTGGAAATTTGTTGTTCGATATTTTAGGCCTGTAAATTCTTAGGAATAACTCCCTGGTATGATAAAGTTTGAAACACAAATCATAAATTATAATATAATAAATAAATATAAAGAATAATTATACAAATAATGAAATAATATAACAACAATAAATTTAGTTTAATAATTTTATTTAAAAATTAAAACAATTTTTAAATTAGTCCAAACAAGATACAATAATACATAAACTTTTGGATTTATTATTTGGATTTATTTTTTATAACTTTATCACTGTGATCAATATGCTGAAAGCAGATTACAATTTAATCTGCTTTTAAATTTCCCGTCAGGCCATGCCTCCCCAGTGTACTGACGCTTCACATTGATCAAAGCTGAGGATGCGATGCAGAAGCCGGACAGGGATCGCTGGAGGATGCTGCAGGATCATGGCGAGCAGGTAGGATTATTTTTATGCTTTCCCGAGTGTGGCTCGGGGTTACTGCTTTTGGTACATAAAATTCAACCCGAGCCACACTCTGGAATACAGCCATTGCAGTTAAGGCTTGGGACCTTTGTGCATAGAAGATAGGGGCATGTTTGTCCCTCTCCTAGCCATAAATGGTTCACTGGAATTGGACTTGCCAAAAAAGGAAGAGGGCAAATAGCGAGTAGCCCCTTTTCCTTTGGGAAAAGCAGACTAGATAACAATTACCTTTGCAAGCTCCAGCGTTTTCCATTTATTTATATATATATATATATATATATATATATATATATATATATATATATATATATATATATATATAAATCCCATGCAGACCAATCCAGCACTGCTTTCTCCTGATGAAAAAGCACACGATCTCTGTCTAAATGGAATGGGGAGTCAGTTCAGTGGTGAGCTAACCCTGTTGACTTCCCGTAATTTAATGTTTTATGTTTTGTTTTTTAATTTTTGTTAATCATAGTAATCTAATTGTACTACAAAAAATATACAAATTAAAAAATAGTTTGGTGTTCCCCCAGTAAAAAAAGACAAGCACTTTTTAAGGCTTTAGACCTATTTTTGTATAGGAGATAGGGGCATGAGTGCTTCTATTCTAGCAATAAATGGTCCTCTGGATTGTGGCTTGCCAAAATAGGAAGGGGGTAAAAAGCGAGTAGCCCCCTTTCCTTTGGCAAAAGGGGACTAATTAATATTAACCTTTGCAAGCTCCAGCGATGCCCAAATATGAAATCCCACGCAGGCCAATCCAGCGTATTCTCCTGATGCAAAAGCACAGGATCTCTGTCTAA
>NC_092862.1:103980876-103990864 GCF_032062135.1 Pyxicephalus adspersus | reverse complement strand
CCCCCCCCCCCCCCCCATTAATAAAATCGGGCCCTTTTTAAAGGTTTGACCTATTTTTGTGTAGAAGATAGGAGTATGTGTGCTCCTATCCTAGCAATAAATGGTCCTCTAATTGTGACTTGCCAAACTAGGAAGGAGGCAAAAAGCGTGTAGCCTCGTTTCTTTTGGCAAAAGGGGACTAATTAATATTAACCTTTGCAAGCTCCAGCGATGCCAAAATATGAAATCCCACGCAGGCCAATCCAGCGTATTCTCCTGATGCAAAAGCACAGGATCTCCGTCTAAATGGAAGGGGGGGGGGGGGGGGGGGGGGGGGGCTGGCAGTGGTGAGCTAATCCTGTTAACCTCATGTAATGTAATGTTTTATTTTTTTGGTTTGTTTATTTTAATCATAGTAATCTAATTGAATTATTTTAAATATTATATAAATTAAAAAATAGTTTGGTGCCCCCCCAGTAATAAAATCTTTTGGCAAAAGCAGACTAATTAATATTTACCTTTGCAAGCTCCAGCGATGCCCAAATATGAATTCCCACGCAGGCCAATCCAGCGCTGCTTTTTCCTGATGCAAAAGCACATGATCTCTGTATAAATAGAGGGGGGAGCAGGTAATCCTTTCCTATGCAGATGGAATCGTTTCCCTGTGGAAAAAAAAAATATATCGCTTTAGGGTTATTGTTTAAGGAAATTTAAATAAATGAATTAACACATACCTGATTGGGATGAGGTAATGGCTGGTAAAGGAACCAGCAAACAGATCTTCCTATGTCCATACAGATGTTATTCAGATGGGTGGGATCTGTACATACATGTGAAGTTCTCCATGTTCATCTGTAAAGGTGATGAGTAAGACTTCACGTTCCAGTACTTCAGACCATACAATAACTTGCTGTTCTCCTTCAAAGCTGGTGTCCTGGGAAACAATTTGTTCCCGGCACAAAGGACAGGTACGTCTTTCCTCCAGCCATCTGTTGACACAAGCCAGGTGGAATTCGTGTGCACAGGGTAGTATTTCAGTTTCATCCCCCTGTTCAAACTCCATCAAGCAGATTATGCAGCTTGGCTGATCCTCAGTCGGCTGGTCATTGACTGGGGGTGTCCGGTTGTTCTGGGGTCCTAGATGGTATTCATCCCTGCGGCTGACTGGGGAACGGCTTCGGTCCCTTGGCGAGGAGTCTGTGTTTGGACGTCCTCTTCTTCTAGGTCTTCGAGGCAGCTGATGTTCTGTTACTGTGCCTTCAAGAGTAACTCTCGATCTGGTACGATGAGCTATTGGGGAATATTGGCCTGCAATGAAAAACAAAATGAACGGTTAGATTTTCATAATTTTAAAGCACTAAAGGATCTTTAAAACAAGCGTTTTTATTGTTAATAATATTTTTATTATGTTATTTGTTGTTTTTATATTATAAAGAAAACTAGGGGAAACAAAAGAAAGAAGTTCAGGCTCAAAGAGTTTTTTTTGAAGAAATAATTATGTATTGATACACTTAGGCTTTATAGATATTTATGGTACTTACATAACATCTCACATAATATCCCTAGTCCAGCTGTATTATCACAAGACTGGGGTATTTGGACTAGACAAAGAAAATCTATATACATAAATGATAGTCCATAAAGAGAGTCAAATACTACACACAGGTCTGGCCTGAAAAAGCCCAGCAGTCACCACGGTTACCAATCTCAGGTGCCCAGCAGTTGCCAGTAGTCACTCAGGAGGGGTAAATAGAACTAAGCCTTTAAAAAAAAAAAAAAAGATTTAACCACCAAGTACTAATGATTACACATTATGATGATTTATCCCTGTCTATCTCTTTAACCCCAATTCACAATAATTCAATGACATAAATGATAGTCCATAAAAAAGAGTCAAATACTACACACAGGTGGCACTGCTGCTTGAAAATCTGCTAGGCCTGAAAAAGCCCAGCAGTCACCACGGTTACCAATCTCAGGTGCCCAGCAGTTGCCAGTAGTCACTCAGAAGGGGTAAATGGCCCAGTTTTTTTACTGCTAATGTGAACTAAGCCTAACTTGTTACACCACATTGATCACAATATTACACTACTACAAGGGATTACACTATTAAATATAGAACACTGGGCAGTTAGATTAAAATGCACAGCTCTGAACAGTTTGGGCATAATACAAGAAAGGTAGAACACTGACACAATAATCAAGGTTACTGGATACCTGTGGCATAAATAACTGGGAGCGCTAAATTTGCTGTGTCTTGCACTGCCCACTTTTTTACCACCCAGCTGAAAATATTTTCTGGGAAGAACACTGCATTACTATAAGGTTTTAATATTATGTTTGACTTACCTGAATGGCCTTCCACCCCATAAGATGGCATTTCACGGATTTTGCGCCGTGAACGGCCTCTCCGTGTTGGCGTCCTGATGGTATCGGATGCTCTTGCAGGTGGTTCAACAAAAACACAAATAGAAATCTGAAATCGGCAGAAAATCTCAGTCAAAGCGCTTTGGGAGGTGCTTTCAAAGTCGCTTCTCCTTCAGCAAGTGTCAGCAGTTAGTTTACACCTGCTATCCCAGCTCACTGACCAATGGCATTGACAAACTGAAAAATGACAGTTATTTTCCTGTCCAAGGAGGTCAGCCTGGCTGCACTAGGCCTTACAATGCAGTGGCTGAGAAATGGAGATGAAAAAAATTAAAAGCTTTGTAAATTATTTTCCAATGTTTTTAGGAAGGAAGACTTCTTTTGATGGCACAAACTTAACTGGACACTTAACTGGTAACAAAAAAACAATGTTAGTGCTTCCTCCATAAATAGAATCTCATTAGGTTGAACTGGGCATAAGGATCCCTACCTTTATGTGTTTTCTTCGTTAATTGAGCCTAATAAAATGTGTGTGAGGGCTTATAAGAGTTACCTAAAACTGATCACCATTTAGCAGATGTTATTTAACCAAGCAAGAGTACAGCAAGGGTAAGGTTTGTGTTAAATATCAATATTATTGGTAGTGACATCTTATCACTTCTGTTCAACCCTTATACCAGGTCAACACACCATACAATCAAAATTTGCATGGTATATTAGCAGCATTAGAGGTGTCACAAACTCTCTAGATCAGCGGTCGCCAACCGGTGGTCTGCAAGAAAATTTTGGGAGTCTGCGGCTCTGGTCGGTGCAACCCCGAGCGGAGTGAGGAGAAGGACCCTGCTGGGGGGACGCCCTGGCCAGAGCCCTGGACCACGTCCCCCGAGCAGTTCCCAGGCTCAGGGAAGTGGGTGGGCTGTGTCCCTCCGCACAACCCGCCCACTCTCCCATTGCAGGCTCAGATTTGAGATGGGAGAGTGGCCAGGGTTATGTCATAATGACGTCATTCTGGGGGAAGTTTCTCCCCCTTTGAGTGACACCCGGCTCCCTGCACATGCACGGTCAGGAGCCAGTGATTTTAGTGGTCTGTGGAACCAAAAAGCTCTAGATTGCTCCATAGCAAGCAGTTTTAACCAAACTTTTATTCTGTTAAATAACTCAAGTCTCATAGGTTTCTAACAATTAATACAGACCTTTTTTTTTATTTAGACAGTTTATTCATTGAAATCTATTTAATCAGTAGTGCAAACCAAGGTAATAACTAGTTTTCATGGTTTGACTGTAATAATGCTTCTTCATTAAATGTGCAACAGGGGAAGTCTAAAAATGTGTGCCTCGCTGAACCTCCTATCTTAATAGAAGTTTCCCCAGCAGACTCCGGGCCAGTTTTCAGCTTAGTTTTGGACATTATGAGCCTATAACACAGTGAATGTGTCCAGGTGTTTCTATGTAGTACCTTCCCTAGCCTTAACCAGCATTGTCAACCTGTACACTGTGCAGATGGAGGGCAGGTGGAGGGTTCTCTCTGTACAGATACTGCAGATTCTGTGCAACCTGGCACCTGCTTTTTAGTCCTGCTATGGCCTGGCTTCCAAGGTTGTCAGTATGGTGATGATTCTAAATTTGTAGATATTATTTTATGTGTGTCAGTAGTGTGCTCATTCCTTCTGTAGGACATTTTTCTAGATGTCAGTCCTGCACTCCCTTTCTACAGACATAAATTTAGCTGTGTCAGTACAGTAATTATTTTTTTGCATAAGAGTTTGTGCATATGTTAATATGGTACTGATTGTGTCTCTTCAGAGTTTTATGATTTTTAGTACTTGCACCTCTGTAGTCAAAGTTGTGATTTAGCTCATTTGATTTTGATTAATTTCTCTCTTTTGTCAGTCTTTTCCACCTCATCCCTTGAATAGGGGGCCATCAGAGTGCTGGGACATTTCCTGTGGTAACAAACACTCAAAAATTACTTAAGAACAAAACACTAATCTAAAAAAAACATCACTTTATTGACCTCCTTGTTTGAACCCCTGGAGCTGCCCATTTCTCTCTCCTTTGGTGTTGGTGCTAAAAGATGTTTTCCCCTGAGCTTTACTAACAACCAGCACCTTACCTTAGGGCCAACGTCCAGAGGACTTTCCCATATAAAGCAACAGCCCGACATTTTGTTTGGAAAAGGACACATGATGTCGTTTCTGTATGTGAACAACATGCTATAACCTTGTGATGCTAAGCTCCAGGTAAGCAAAGAAGCACTGCTGCTGGCAATTTTGAAAGGCCATCATCTGTTGATATTTACAGGCCACAAAAATGCGACCATCAATAAAGGAACCCAGGGCAGGGAATTTTGTATCCCTCAAGATGCTGGCCAACCAGATGCCAGTAAAGGGAAGTTGTCTCTCCTTATCCCTAAGGAAACTTTAGCAATAGGTAGCTTTTTGCTCTAGTAGGGGCTCCTGGTTGGATGTTTGTTCCTAGTTATACCTTCTCCTGGGTATGTACTATAGCCTTTAATTTTGAGGTGATACTTAGACCTGAGGAAAAAACAGTAAGAAACAAAATAAAAAAGTTTGAACAGCTCAAAAATGACACATCAAAACATTCATAGCACAAGTGTGTAACGCAACACTATACCGTAGCTCCAGACTATTGCACATGTTACACTTTTTTGAAAGTGGGGTTCAAGGCAAATAAGGTAGTCTCGTAAAAACTTTAGACAGATGTAAGAGGTATTTGACCACACTCTGATGAGTCAAAGCACATAGTAAGCAATTGTCTGATCAGCCCCTTTAAAGGTATTTAAATAGGATGGTGTTTTCCCCCTAGATTTTTCTAAATGTTTAACCTATAGTTCCATGTTTTTCATATTGGAGATTCAATTAGAAATGAATTTTGTGGGCATTTTTCAGGGCAAAACATTTAAAAATAGACATCCAATACCAGTTTTTATCATCCAGGGTTCTGTGGAAGCCTAAGGTTCCTTCCGAGGTTGCTAGGGGTTCCTTCAACAATGATCAAATTTGTGACTCTCATGTCAGTTTAAATATAAATTATAACAGGGGTTCCCTTAAGATCTGAAAGTTTTTTCAAGGAGTCCTCCATATTAAAAAGTTTGAGAAACACTCGAGTTACCTCATTTGCTGTGTTATTTTCTGCCACCATCAGATGTTTTCAGTGCTTTAGTGACTAGTGTGGCTGGTTCTCTTGCCTTACAGCACAGCAAAATGTTTTTTTGTGTGGGAACTTCTCACTGGAAGATGCTACAGGCCTGATTTAATAAAGCTCTCCAAGGCTGGAGAGGATACACTTTCATCAGTGAACCTGGGTGATAGAGAAAACCTGGAATGGATCTGGTCAAGGGTTCAAAAAGTTGCTAGCAAATACCAAATTACTTTGAAGAAATCCATTCCAGGTTTGCTGGACTTCACTGATGAGAGTGTATCCTCTCCAGCCTTGGAGAGCTTTAATAAATCAGGCCCTATGACTCCACTTTGCAGATCATTTATTAGATTGAATCTTCATTTGATTGGAACAGTGCTATGAATAATTTACACTAATTTGGAGACTAGCAAGATCAGTAAGCTACATTCATGTTTTGTTTTTGAAAACAGCCATACTTTTCTGCAAATACACTTTTTGCTGCATTGTTGAATCATCCCATGTGCAAAGGTCTTTACTAGGGGGCAATAGCATCCTCTTCTGTTGTGCAAAAGTGCCCTCAACTGAGCTTGCCATCGCATTCCATAAGATTGGGCTGTAGTACACTGTATTACCTAAAACACTGGTATCTGCAGGGGAATGTATGTATCTGGACAGAATTAGTAACTCTGCCACCCATTCTTTCACATGCCTAGCAAACAGACACTATTGTCCATTCATGTTTTGTGAATAGTTTAGAAAAACTAAATGTGATTGTGTTTGCTGGGCATGTTACAGCAGTAGTTGGGCTTACTCACTACAGGCCCATACTGACAGCTTTATGTAAAGGTATGTGGGCTTCATGACTGAATGTTGCTTAGTTAGCCAAAATAGTAACCAATCTGGTGATCAGCCGTGTCCTATTCATTCAAAACAGCCCAACCTCCTTTCAGCTTCTTTTCAACAACTTCAGGAAGACATCATTCTAGAATAAATAAAAGGAAAGTCAGCAGAGAAAATCAAATTTCTAATGGTTTTGTAAAATATGTTTTCAATAGAAATAATCCTTCATATACTAGTAAACAGAGCAAGAAAACTCTGGGTGACAGATGAGTTGATGTAAGCAAGCAAATGTACTTCTGTAATTCTTTTACTGTTCCCTAAAGTGAAACTAAACGAAAAAATAAAACCACACACTTACCTTTATTCCTGCAGATCCATCGATCCATGGGGAGGTTTATTCGTTTGAGTCCTGCGTCGTCCTAGTATCTGTCTTTGGCCAGGCGCAGAGGAAGATTTGTGCACCGACATCTCTCTTCTGTGCACAATTCTGCATTCATCACACCTGCACCAAGGAGCACTTCTGGTCCTCAAACACTTGCACTGGCACACAATATGCATGTGCAACATCAACACACACTACTGCATTCTCCACAACTGCAACATAATTTGTTTATGCACATGCCACTACCATCTGAAATGCAGTGACATTTACTATACCCCTCACTGCCACAGTACCATGGCATATTTTTGCAGACTTCCACCAATGCGTACTTGGCACGCTGTACTGATATACACTTCTGCACCCACCATTATTCACTCATTCACTGCTAATACACTGACACAACCTTATTTACCACCACTGATGTGCACTTTTTCCCTCTCTTATTGATACACCCTTTTGCACTGGCCATTACTGAACAGATCTGCATTACTCCACTTATGCCCACCACTCTAATGTATACTTTTTCCTTTCCTATCACTGCACCCAAACACACTTTTGCACTCACCATCACTGTGCCATTAACATTTCCCCACTCGCTGCCACTGTACGAACATTCACTACTTAATCCAATTCTGGCACCATGCTAGCAACTTTTCAGGTGAAGATGTCATATAGGAGTAGAGCGCATGTGCTACAATATTCTGTGTATGGAGAAAAATTAAACTGGAATTCTTCTTTCAGTGATTCATTTCATACTTCCACTCAAGTAAATGAATGAGAAGATAGGAGATTGGTGACATTACTGTGAAACCTCTTGGGTAGCAACTCATGTTATAAGTGATATAACGATAACAGAAGATTTTAGTATTCCAGTTCAGCTATTTAAACTGTGTAGCCACAGCCTACATTGTAGCACTGTGCAATCATTGGAAAGGTATTGATAAACTGCAATTCTGCATTCACTAGTATTCAGGCCAGATTCACACTGCTCGGTTGCAATAAATCATGTGTTACCATAATGTTGTTGTGTTGCTATTAATATTAAACTGTATTTATATAGCGCCAACATATTACCCGGCGCTGTACACTAAATAGGGGGAGCAAATGGCAGAACAATACAAACAATGACACAGGAGGAGGAGAGAACCCCGCTTACAATATAGGATATATATACAAATATACAAATAAGCTTACAATATAGGAGGTGGGGGCAGCCACAGTAGGAGGGGGATATGGAATTGGGTAAGTGCAGAAAGTAAAAAAGCAAACCCAATAGGATGAAACACATCACCTGCACTACAACCTACTGTAATGCTCGATTATGGTATGGCAGGTGGATTGCTAAGGGACCAAGCTTTGACAACTATTGTCATATAGGGAGGACACAGCGGGAGGCATCCTGCTGCATACTGCCCACTCCTCTGTCCATAGAACTGAACAGCCGTGTGTGTCTAGCATTCATTTTATTATCACTGGAAACTTTTATGAATGCTCATTTTCAGCGACATGTTGGGCGAGTGTATGTACCAAAACTCTGGCTGGACCAGTGAGACATTAGTCCTTGGATAGTGAATATTATTTTGCTGATTTCTATCCCAGCAATGGAGTGACTACATAAGGTGAAGGCCATTTCTGCCTCGTAATGCTACCAGAATAGATCTTATTGCTCCAGCGATTTTAATACCAGTTGGATATTGGTAGCATCAAGGTCACCAAAACATGCAGGGAGCCACTAAACCAGATGTGTTAAGCTGCGTACACACGGCAAATTTTTCTCGCCCGATAATCGGTATCGGCCAATTATCGGGCGAAAATCTGCCGTGTGTACAGTCGGTCGTCGTCCATCGTCCGACGACCGTCCTGGCGGATCCATGGACGATGGACGACGACCGATCCTAATGAAAGCGAAGGGGAGAGCGCGCAGCAGGGTGCCGCTCCGTCGCTCTCCCCCTCCCCTCTCCATAGAGCATGAACGGTGCTGTATGTACAGCATCGTTCATGCATCGTGCAGTCTTTTCTCGTTGGAAAGGATCGTGAAAGATCCTTTCCAACGAGAAAAATTGCAGGTGTGTACGCAGCTTAACTCTCTCACTGACAAAAATGATACAAAAGTTGCTGAATAGAGATCACAGCTGGTGATTTCACCCCAGACATCATCCTCCAGAGATATCCAGCTTCCTGCGAGGTCTCTAATGATGGCCAGTGTGACATGGCGCTAAGGGTAATGATTATAAAATGGTCATGGTGATAATGGAGTCTTGTGTATAAATTCTCAGTATTGTGATGGATTTGTTTTCACACATGGCAGTCTGCTGGTATAAATATCTCATAGAGCAGCACATCTGCCTGGATGACTATTCTTCATTTAGCAGTGTAGGTGGGGACTGCGCAGAGCTGCCATCCTCTGCCAGGTTCTAGGGATGCTGCAGAGGGAGCAGCACTGCCTTCTAGCAGGCTTCCATCTCTCTGTGTAGAACCTGGTTGGGCGCCGCCTTAGTGACGTCACGATCGCTGCCACCCCAGCTGCTGTCAAGGCAGGGCTTGTCGTGACGTCACCGAGCTGCATCGCCTGCGTCACACGGCAGCAGCCCAACCCGCAGCTGTGTTTGGGGCGGCCGGGGCGACAAACAATACCCGAGTATCCGCCGTATAACCGCGGCCTTTCTCAGCCTTGCCACCACCCCCAGTCTGGACCATGAGCAGCATGTAAACAATGCAGACATAGGCTGTCAGCTGGGGATCTCAGGAGATCGCGGGCCACGATGGACTTCCAGCAGCTGGCGGACGTCGCTGACAAATGGTGCTCCAATACCCCCTTCGACCTCATCGCCACCGAGGAGACAGAGCGGAGGATGGATTTCTATGCCGACCCCGGGGTCTCTTTCTACGTGCTGTGCCCGGACAACGGCTGCGGGGACAATTTTGTGAGTGCAGGGGATCGGGATTGTGGGTAGGCACGGCCATGATGATGGGGCTGGTACCCGGGGTAATACGGGAGGAGGGGTGCAGGGATATAGTGTGTGACTGGGGAATGCCATAGGCAGGGCCCAGTGACTGGGCTTTATACCCCGGGGGCCCCATATGTGCTGCAGTACTGCCCGCCTGACAGGCCCGCCCTGTATTCACTATCCTAAATGGAAATATGTCATATAATGGGGCCTGAAATGTTCTGCAGCACACATATATTCTTCTGTACATATATATATTTATATCATTTATACACATATATCCTTCTGTACATATATATCCTTCTATACATATATATATATATCCCTCCAT
>NC_092862.1:103893148-103980107 GCF_032062135.1 Pyxicephalus adspersus | reverse complement strand
ATACATATATATCCTTCTCTACATATATATCCTTCTATACATATATATCCTTCTATACACACATAAATCCTTCCATACATATATATCCTTTACATAGATATCATTCTATACATACATATCCTCCCTTCCATACATATATATATATATATATTTATCCTTCTATACACATATATTCTTCTATACATTTATATCCTCCTTGTTATGGAGCTGTGCTGGGAGACAATGCCACAGATACAAGGCCCATAGTATTGCCGGGCATACATACATACTGAATACCCTAATGTATACATGGAGGAGGAGAATGCCATAGATAGGCAGTGCAGGCCTAGTGACCGGGCTCTATACACCAGTGTCCTGGCTGGTGTGGCAGGAGTATGCCATAGTGCAGGCCTAGTGACCGGGCTTTATTCTAACAGGGCCAGCATGGACTACATATACCTTACCTGTAAATAGGAGCAGGGTGCTGGTAATGGGTGTGTGAGAGGAGAATACCACACATAGGAACCACAGGGCCCAGTGAGTGGCTTTATTCCAACAGGGCCGGCCTGGCCAATATTTGTATGTCCTACCCGTATGTTGGTACATTTATATGGTAATGGTTGTGTGAGAGGAGGATACCACAGACGCGCAGCACAGAGCCCAATGACCGGGCTTTATACACTGAGAGGGTCTAATATTGTCTGCAGCATTACCAGGAAAACACAAAATTATCCTTCATGTATTGAGAATCATATAGCTTGTATTTGTTATATAGCTTGTAATTGCTATAGAATACAAGCCTATGTTATGCTTTACACATAAGGAGTCTACTATGTGCTGCAGAATTTCCAGACACACATTCTTTCCTCCTATATTCCTGAACTTGCAGTTTGTAGTAATGGTGTCTTTGCATTTTATGTTTCCTCCACCCCATGTCAACAGCTGCTACCCCCTTTGGCAGAACACTCTGGCCACAGCCCTGTGTAGCGTCCACTCCCCTTGTATGGATGGATTACACTGAGTGGGCTTGTATCGTCAGCTGTTTTTTTCCGATACTTCTTTTATGCTACTGTGTTCATTATGTTAAATAGAGAACTAAAGTTAGAAATGCAGAACTAACATTAAAAACCATGCTGGTAGGTAGTTTTTGGGTAGAAAAGATTCTTTGTGTACACTTACATGCGTAAAGTAGTCATGTGTAACTTTAGCTTTCATGCATGGGTGTTATATCATCAGGTATAGACACAAAGTGAGGGATCCAGAAGAAGCCGGGGAGGAGAACACTGAGATGTCAGGGGTAGAAGAGAACAAACCAAGGGCTACATTTGCTATAATGTGCATGTACTTACACTTAATGGTAAATACTTCCAATGCTCCACTAGTTCAGGTTGCACTTTAACATTCTTGCATATAGTAATAAGTTTCAGGGGACTATAGAAGAGTTTTACATCTGTCACAAGAGATAAAAACTGCTCCTGGTCTCCTTAATTCCCTGCAAGTCTGGCTTCACACACTCAGAACAAGCAAACTGCAAATCAAAGTCATAACCTATTGTTACTATACTTGTTTTAAATTAGTAACTCAGAAAGTAGTGATGTGATTCTGCCACAAAAAATAAATATTTAAAGCTATGGACTTCATGAAAAGAAAATAATAGATAGGTATGAGCTGCAGGACAGGTAAGAATTAATGTACTTTTTTGCAGGCAGACCTCAAGTTTTTATTCAAAGGTGTCACTTGAAATATCATCATGAGAACTAGAAAACTATCATATTAAAAATGAGACCAGCAATGACAGCACTGTTAAAGTCATGAATAAATATGGTGACTTTGTACTACAATCTGGTATTTATGGTTTGTACAGGTGTTAAACCATACTACTGGTACAGGATTACACAGAGAAAAGTTTCGGATTAAACCACCAATCAGCTTTGTCATAGGAGTAGCTGCAAGGCGGTCAAGGCTTAGTAAGGCTGCGAGGCCTGCTTCCTTCATGGGCAGTCTCCCAAACATCTTCACCAATCCACACCAATCCTTTTTTTTTTACAGATTTTTTAATAAATAAAAACATGCAGGGATGCATATTTATTCACATTTTTATGCATGCAGTAATGTGATTCCCACACCAACATGTGTAAAAATTTGTGAACTTCATTGCACATGCATCAGTGAGTTGGCTCATGTTGGCATGTGTTTTCATAGTCCCCAAGCTATAGGAGTCAGCAGCAATGCACAGCTGTTGCTATATTGTTAGTGCAGCATTAGCTTTTTTTTAGCATGATGCAAGCAACTTAAAAATAGGGTCCCAGCATTTCTTTTAAAAGCTTGAATTTCTAACAATAGATGCAGGGATATATGAAGATACTGCAAGTTATATCTTACATCATTTAGTAACATAGTGTGCTACATTGGTATAAGCCCACTGATCTGTACAACTAAATCTGGCAATGTTCATTTATTATGAATTGCCAGATCTGGATGCTTTCAGATTGTGATTGCGGCACAGGCATACTTCTCAAATCACTATTTCCCCAGAAAAAAACGTGAAAAAAAAGGCAGTATTTAAAATTTTTCAGTGTGTGTTTTTAATGTTGTCTTAAGACAGCCTTACTCAAGCCTTGAAATACCTTCCAGATCTTCAGTGAACATATATTATAATTACTATATCCACAGCTCATACCAGTAGTAAATTAGTGTAATTGTCAACAGGAAGAATGCCTTTTACACTGGTGGCCCCTGGACAGATTAATACCCTTACAGATAGCCAAGAGATCATTGATGTGGGTTAAAGTAACCTAAGAGGAACAAAGTGCTCATTGCTCAAGGAACTCCTAGCAACTTCTGGAGCAGTGGTTGCCAACCTTTTGGAGCTCACGGACTAAATTTACAGACTCTGGACCGTGCATGCACGAGGAGCTGTATGTCACTCAAAGGGGAAGGAACTTGTGTTTTTTAATCACATGATTTTTAAGAAATCAATTCCAGGTTTGCTAGGTGATCCAGGTTCTCCCATAATAGTCCATCGTCTTTATACCTTAAATAAAATTTTTAAGATTGTTACCAAAAAAACATGCTGGGTTCCGTTTATGAATATATAAAACCTACAGTATGTACAATAAAGAACCACCCTTCAAAATATTTATATTTTTTTGCTTCGTAGCCTGAAATGAAAACATGAAATGTGTACAGATGTTTTTCGTCATACATTAAACCTTAAACATCCCACTGAAAGATATGGTGGCATCAGTCTTAAAAAACAAAAAAGAACTGAAACACTATAATGAATAATGGAAGAATACCCTCATGTGTCAGTGCTTTGCAAAACCACCTTTTGCTTTATTACAGCCTCGAGTCTATTTGAAATATTTGCCCATTCTTTATTGTAGAACCTTCTAAGCTCAATCATATTGGATGTTGACTGTTGATAGACTGCAGTCTTTATATTATTCCACAGATTTTCAATCGGGTTTAAGTCTGGGTTCTGACTAGGCCAAACAAGGACATTTATCTTTTCCCCCTTCAGCCACTGTGTGGTCTGTTTTGTTGTGTTCTTTGGGTTTTGTCACGTTGAAACGGAACCATCTTCACTTGACAACTTACTGCAACAGGTATTACTGAAGAAATTGACAGTTTTTTGCCTCACCAATTTTCCTTCAAATTATCCTGACAAGTACACCAGTTCCCTGCTGCAGAGAGACACCACCACAACAAGTTGCTACCATCTCCAATATTGACTAAAGCTATGATGTTCTATGAATGGGGCACTGTATTGGCTTTCATCCAGATTTACCATTTTGTATTGAGCCTTAATAGTTTGATATCGGTCTCAGAATCTTTAAGGTGCTCATTGACAAAGCTCAGTTGAGACATATATGTAGTCTTTCTTGAGGAGTGTCTTTTTCCATGTGATTCTCCTATATATAACCACCTTTGTAGAGCACTTGTGATATTGTTGTCACATCCACACAGGGACAACTCTTCGCCATAAATTCCTGTAACTGCTTGGTAGCCTCTCTTACCAGTTTCCTTCTTGCTATTCCACAACCTTTGGAATGTCCCAATCCAGAGAGGGTCCCTGGTAGTACTAAACACTTTCCATGTCTTATTATTAGAATTTATTATTCTCCCAGATATGTATAAAGCCTCTGAATTATATTTTATCCTTCTCTTGACTTGCACCTGTCCACAACCTAATCTTTTGCGAGTATCTTGCCACCCATAAGATCTTCTGCTTTCACTTGCACTGGGAAGCACCAGGAATAGCTGTTTTATGCACTAATCAAAATTATTATAATGAATCACACGTGGAAGCCAGATATGTAGCTTAATGTGTTTACAGGTATTTTTTAGGGCAGGGTGACCCTTTATTTATCTCATCAATTATTTTTGCAGTTTTTTAGTGGCACCCCAGAGTGCTTGTGTGTAGGTAGTGTATTGCCATGTTGCTTTGGGGTGCCACTAAATAAGAAACAAATAGACAGGTCTGAAAGAGACCTTTAGGTGTCACAGAAATAACCTCCTTTGCTATGAATTTAAAAAAAACTGTTGCAAGCTAGTCAGCTAGTACCTGGCTACCAATGATTACTCAAGAGACCTATAAGTGTAGGTCTCCAGGATTTGCTTTGTATCTATTCACAACCCAGACATGCTTCTTCCTCTTTTTTATAAGTAAGGCCCAATCTATTGGCATTAGCGGATATAAGGAATAGCCCTGCAAGGAAATGGTACAAGTTTGTTTACTTGGTACTTGCTTGAAGCTAACAGCTGCGCCAGCACTTTTCTGTTTTCTGATCATTTTCTGTACAGCCCAAGATGATGAACTCTTCTATTAGTTCTTCTAATAAAAGCATGTAGACACACAAAGATGATTATCTCTGTTAGCAGCACAGTGCTGGCAAAAGACTATAATCAAAGACGAAACAAAAATGTCATTGTTGGAGCCTTTGGTTTGTTGGTGTAATTATGCACTCACAATTATGGACCACAATGGGGCATTCTTTGTCTTTTTCTCATATGTAGGCAGAAGTTCTGACAGTTCTATGAATAAAAATAAACATCCTCTGATCTGTTATTACAAACATGATTAGCTGCCACAGCTAAAAAGAGGAGGCCGATGACCCCTGACCTTTCAAGGAGATGTGGTGTTGTCTGTCATGCTGATTATATTACATGATGTGTTGTATTGTTGCCTCTTTGTTGGTATTATTTCCTATTGTTCTTTTTGCAGCATGTGTGGAGTGAAAGTGAAGACTGCTTACCTTTCCTGCAGCTAGCTCAGGATTACATTTCCTCCTGTGGGAAGAAGACACTTCATGAAATACTGGAGAAAGTTTTCAAGTCATTCAGGCCAGTAAGTTTGCTGGGTATCTTGTAGGGAAGCATAAATGGTTTAGGATTAGTGTTACAATTTTAATTTATCAGTATTTTTTACTGTTTATATAAAATCTTTATTTTGCTTTTGTTACAGGGTGTACTCATTATACTAATGTCACAGATCATTATGGGTTTTCTACAATAGAGGCTGTTTCCCTTCAGACCGTCTCTCTTTGCTTGAAACTCTAGAGGGCTTCATCTGAACAGAGCAGACAGGGAGGGGTTGGGGAATCACTATGATGAAGTCATTTAGCTGCATGTGTAAATTTCTGTTTAAAGCACTGTACAGACCTTAGACTACTGCTGCTGGAAATTATCTTTTGTAGTTGTTTCCAACGACAAGGAAAAAAATGAGCACAGTACACCCAACTCTGTTCAGTTCTATAAGGGGGGGACAGGGTGCCACCCCACTGTGCTCTCTGATACAATAAAGTGTTTTATGATTAGATTGTTCAGTAAGTTGATTTGATTACTTTAACCCATTAAGTATGTTTGTAAATGAACCTGTGCAAGGTTAGCTTGATTAGGAAATAATGAAGATGGGGAATAGGTTATTCTCCGTTCTTACAGTAATATGATTTCTTTGTTACATAGAGATGTTTTAAAGAGATTTTAAAATACAATGTCTACATTTTATGGAGATGTGTATAAAGGGACTAGAAGAGTGCAAACATAGAAAAGTGTCTGTAAGTGGGTTAATCCACAAGAAATCCAAAGGCCAGTAACCAACAACAAACAGCAGAATAATCACTCTATTAGGGGGTGCTTCATATTTGAGATGCCCCATGCAATCACAGATATACAGTGTGAAAGAAGCTGTAGATGATCTGCCACCAGATATGAAGGCCTTCAGATGGATAGTCCCAAGGCCACCCATTTCAATATCCACTAAATTAAAAGCCTCCTTAAATTAAATTTGGATATGGCCTTCCAAGTGAGAGTACTTGTAATCCCTAACAGAATGCAATATTACAAAATATTGTATACAGTTTCCATGATGATGAACTCTTTTTTTTTTTGTTGTTTTGTTGTTCTGCTTTCCTCCTGCCCTCTATTTGTAATGGGTGGACATTTGTAAGAGAGCAGACTAAAACATGATCACAGATGTTATGGCAGATATTGTCATAATAATATATGCAGGCTTCTGTTTAAAGGTAAGGTAAAGTGAGATCACAAGTTTGAAAAGAGGGAATTGGGAAGTCTCTACAGTGGCCAGCAAAAATGCATTTTATGATCTTGAAATTACTAGATTACCTATGTCAGCACATTGTCCTGTTTATTTAAATTGCAGTTCAGAAAGGACACTGAACATTTAAACAATTGCAGTATTCTGTTGTGCTACCACCTTATATCTTTATGCTGTTAATAGAAGCAAAAATCAGCTCATACAGTCAAAAGTGCATGCACTTAGGGCCATAGATGTAAGAGTGTGCATGCAAGCATTTCTGCCTGCCCCTAAAACAATATTGACCAAACAAGGTTTTCTAACTGGCCTGTACAATTTTAAGTCATGAGAATGCTTGTTCGAGACTGTCATATGCTTCTCTGTAAACACTGGATCGTCTGACAAAAAAAGACGAGATTCGGGAATTGTCAATGAAGACTTTTACATACCATAGACTTTTTCCACATCAATAATTATCAGACAGTAGCTTGCTGGCTATGTATGGATTTCATATTCCTTTGTATTTGTAAACAAAAGCCTCCTACTAGGTTCTCTATGACATCCCCCTGCACTATACATTTTCCATATGTAGGTTGCTAAATTTGTAAAATCTTATTAAAATTGTAAGTTTTGAATTTGTGTTTGTTTATAGTTATTTTAGCCATTTTATGTTTAAATGTTTCTGTTAGCTAATATATACTGGAGACTTGTTCTACCTGTGCAACCACCTGTAGATAACTTCATAAATTCAGTTTACTGTCCTTTTTGCCAAGAATGTTCTTTTATCTCTGTGTGTGATTATTATATCTCTGACATTGTTCTTCCTACTCCACAGCTACTCGGTCTCCCAGACGTGGATGATGACACATTTGAAGAATATAATGCGGATGTGGAAGAGGATGAACCAGAGGCAGATCACCAGCAGATGGGGGTCAGCCAGCAGTAGACTACCTAGGATATTCCTTATACAGAAAAACAACCCAACATATTGTAATAGTAAACACATATGACAAACGTGCAGAAAACACTCACAGAGAGCAGGTCATCAGGCTTGCCAACAGCAGCATTTCCATGGAAATTCTGTTGCTTTTCATCACTATTAAACCTATAGCATCTTTTAAAGGCTGTTGAGCTAACTTTTAACAGCTCTACCTGTGATGATTTTAAGTGCTGGTTACTGGATACATGACAGTGGGTGTGAATTTATGTAAATGTGACCTATCTAAGGAATTTTCTTTGGCTGTAATTACATAAAAAAAGCAGTCATAATATTATTGGTGAAAATAGTTTACCCTCAGTGCAAAGTGAACTTACCATTAGGCATAAATACACATATTTAATTTCTCTATTTTTTACCAACTCCACATTTTCTAGCTCCACAAATTATAACCAGTGCCAACACTAGTTTGGACATCCATTCAAAATCTAGATCTTAAACTTGCTTAAAGGAAGAGAAAAGTTTTGAGCGATAGAAGTGAATGCATGGGTACTGTAGTGTACCTATTTTATGCTCCTACCTGGAGTGTAATTTGGGATATGTGCTTGTTTATGTACCTGACTGAGCCCAGGTAAAATGAATAAAAGCACAGATGTATATTGAAACAGCAAGTTTATTCTCTTAGTTGAATAAATCCTCATGTTAATGTTTAGGATGATGTGGTGGCTTTCTAATCGCCTGCCACTAAATAGAGTGGTCTCTCATCATCAATCCCATTAAATCTGTTCTGCATCCAAAAGCTGAATCTCCTAGTTCACTTACTATTAATATGTAAAATTGGCAAACGATACTAGAAAATGAAAGTCCACTACACATAATACAATTGGGCATGTTTGTAATAGATAAATCCTTTATTGTTCTTATTTCTATATTCAGCTATAAGCAAACTACCTAATTCTTCTGTTGGGTAAATATTATCAACAGGATGCTGATAACTTTATGGAGTCATAAACTAAGACAAATTAGAAGCCAGACAGTGAGATTTCAAATGCCCCCTTCAATTTACATGCGTTTTTTTTGGTGTCCCATATTACCCTGCAGACAATAAGACACTGATACACTGTCATAAGTTCAGACTAAAGGTGCGTACACACTTCCAATTTTTATCGTTCCAATCGAACGACGAACGATCGATTGGGCAAAAAATCGTTCGTAAAAAAGTAACCAACGACGCCGACGAACGAGGAAAGTCGCTGGAAACGAACGACCGGACCGGCGGATCGGATTGGACGACGATCGTTGAGCATCGTTCGTGTGTACGGTCGTTCGTTGATCGTCCATGTTCAGAGCATGCGTGATGAACGAACGTCCGTTCACTTTCCTGTCGTGCACATAGTTCCTCTATCGCTTAAACGATCGTATCTATTGTGTGTACAATATCTACGAACGATCGTGTCGTTACCTTTATGTGCAGTATCGGTGCTATACGATCGTTCATATATATCGTGCAGGAACGTTCGTCGTTCGTTTTCCGACGATAATAATTGGAAGTGTGTACGTAGCTTTAGGCAGTCAAGAAACCTAGATACTATTAGTTTTCTCATTGACACCTTTCATGGTTAAAGATAGGACACTGTTGTACTTTTTTGATCATGTTTATAGTCTGTTGACATGCAAACCCATGGCTTCCTGTGAGTAATATCCCTCCCCCTCCATGTACTTACCAGCACTGAGGCAGTACATTAAACTCAATGCACCTCAACTGTACCATAAAAGATATGTTTTGGTTAAGCTGTTGAAGTGTGAAAAATTTATTCTGTTGTATCTGACAGTGCTTTTCCAATATTGGCCCACGGTTATACAACAACCTGTATAAGTTAGATGCTGGTGCCCTATATTGGGCTGCATAATTTGCACTGTTTTGGGTAAACTGGAATTCACTACACGGAGCAGGAAATGTATACCTTTATATATTTAACAAAAAATGCTTATTAACCACACATTGTATTGTATCCAAACACTTTCTGTGACAAGGACCTTGTGACAGCAATGTCCGAGTTTACCATAATAATAGAGCATGTATAGGTATCTTGTATTCCAGACTCCTGTTGCTTTATTGCTAGTGGGGCTGACAGTACATAACTTCCACCTCTGCACCAAAGGTGGGGGGTTAGCCCAGAACTGCATGTAATACATTTGCAACTTCCCCGGATTATTGAATTTTTTATGTGCTCATATATTTGACACACTGGGTAGATTTTACACTGCAACATCAGACCAGATATTTATCAGATATTCATGTTGCATTTTTGTTTATAAAAATAGCCTAAAATAATCATGGATTTTAATGGAATCAACTTATTTATAGGTTTTAAGAATGCAGTGTATTGTGTAATTAGTCTAATTATGATCTGATCTGAGTAAAGTTTCAGAAGACTTTACAGGTGTGACCAATAAACCTGTGATATTGGCATTGATGTTTCTTGGTTTACAAATAACCTTTGCCGTATCATGATGGTTATAGTTAATGAAAATAAAAATCAGGAAGGAGAACCTCGGCCTAGCAGGTATATGTTATGTTCAGGGCTGAAAGGAAGGTGTAACAACCTGACTTAAACTCTGTGCCTGTTTCTACAATCACTTCATATAAATCTCATGCTGCTCACTTGTTCTTTCTGGACTTCTTGTACCTCTTTGTGACTCTTGCACTTGCTTACTGCACAGGCAGAGGTTTCCTATTTAAGTAGAAATTCAAAGCTCTTACACAGAACGCTGTTCTTTCTCAAGAATGCCATGGAATCAGATTAAGTAGTGAAGGCCTTCCACTTTACTCAGTGAATAGCATTTCTTGCTCTGTTTACAGGGCATGTTAAAATCCATGGCTGCAGCTTTATATCTTGGAATACCAAACAGGAATGGAGTCAGCTCCCCAATCAAAAAAGAGCTTAGATTAGATCTGAGGATCATGTACAATGAAAAGAAACACTAGTGGCAGTTGCTTTCAAATTGCAGTTGCTTATCTGTCATTCGGAAGCCTAAGCTGAGTCTTCTTGACCAGGCATTATGGTCCATCTGTCAATTTCCATACCTGTTTACTTCTGTGGTAAAAAGCTGTGAGTAGTCACCAAAAAACAAACCTACAGGCCTGTTATTTTTTCTGTAGGGTTGAGGTCTACTCTTCTCTAAAGAGTAAGTGCAGGTGCATTGTGCAAAAAAAGCATTGCTCTTCCAAACTGAAGAAATGCGAAGCTCCTAGCACTTCACTGAAGCTTTATTTGATTTTTGGAAGGTGTCAAGCAAAGAGAGGTAAATGTGGATGATCAGTGGGTCATTTGTTGACAGAGTCTTTTCCATTATTATCCATTTAAACTGCTTACTAAGTTATCAACATATTAACAAGAAATTTCTTTGTTTGGTGTACCCACTGTACTATAAAAAAGCCATAGTAAAATAACAGGATCAGTCTGACACCGATTTGCCAGAACAGTTTTGCTTATTCATATCAATGTGCTGACTACAGCAACTCACACAGAAGATCTTCCATTTTGTCCTCAGCTTCACTCTTCCATGTAGCTGATACTCTGTCGAGTCTAAGATTGGTCATGTTAATAAAGACTCTTTAAATGAGAAGTTTATTTTAAATCTTTAAAAAAATGTTGGGTAGAAACAACACTACTGTGTGTAAAACCCTAAGATCATGAAGTCAAGGCATATTTGGACTTTTATTTATTTTCAAGTATTCTTTTTATTCTATATAATTAAATTGTGTACATGCACATTTAAGGGGTTCAGATATTTCCTGTGCTCCTCCAAAGTTGCAAAGATACGTATCAATTTGCATGTAAAGGATGCATACACCCTAAATATATTGTTATTAGTTACATTTAAGTTGTTTTATTGTTGGTAAGCAAACTTGCAATTTCTTTATATTTAGTGGATGTAATAAAACAAAACTGCAAGCTGCGACTATTGTGTTTAGTTTACATATTATATTAGTTAGAGCTGAATGACGTTAATGTAGGTAAATAACCCAAGTACAGTTCTGCCTATTTCTTTTTCTGTGTTTGGTGGCTTTTCTCACCATACCCAGCCTGGCTATGCTAGAAAGAGCTGAGCTTCTTGGTTAAACCACTGGATTGGGTTTCCCATACATTTCTGCAAGGGGTGATACTATAGAAATTCTGCAAAGCATGCTTTCATTTTTCCCTGCCACACACTTTTAATACAGTCAGTATATTTTACCTTTTATAAAGCACCTACATCTTTTGCAGTGTTTAACAAGTACCCTCAGTCTTAGGTTACCTAATCTTAAATACTTTGTAAAAAACATTAACAGTTGGACCTTTAGTTGAAAACCCAGTCACAAAATTTTTATATACAGTTCTAAATCTAAAAGTCATTTTCAACATTTTTTTAGTCTTCATTTTTCATAAAAATACCTGATGATCCTTCCATGGGGGTCTTTGTTTGGGTTCTTCCTGTTATAGGCTAATAGTGCTCTGTGCCTGTCTAGTAATTTTGGTGCAGTTCTCTTCCAGTGGTCACTACAAGTGGCTATTCCAACACAGATTACACAGTCATAGTCCAACAGAAAAACTACAAAAAAATAAAGGCATGCATTCAGTTACTGGAATGCATGTAGACAGGAAATGGCAGTGATGAAATCAGCTGCACCATGATACAACAAAGGTTAAAAAAGCAGAAAATAAATGTTTTATTAGAAAAGCCAGTCGTTTACAATATACTGTATTTAAGTAAAGTAAATGAAACTTAGAGGTCTCCACCCTCTGGTGGAGAATCAATTACTGCCATTGAAACACATGGACCTGGAAGATTCTCTACCAGGGAATGTTTCAGTGAATGTTAGATCACTGTTGTATATAAAGACCCTTTGTTTCAGAACAAGTATGCAATAAGTAGTTCTGATGTTTCTTTTTATCTGCATACTTAGGTGAGTGATTTACACCATATTAAACCAGTAGGTCAGAATAACAGGTAGGCAGCTAGTAGAGGTCAACAATTCCTGAGCCTGTATTTATCTCAGGATAGGTTTAGTTTTGGCACCTTGACACTGTGTATTTTAATACCAGCACTCTCTGCTATTGTAAAAAATTTACAAGTACCTGAGGGTGCCAGAAGTATGGTTTGAGGTACAGGTGCCACTGGCTCAGCACTTTTACTGTGATGAATTCTAAATGGGAATGTATGTAATATCTTTATGTGGCCCATGATGAAGCTGCTTTGTCAGCTAAACAGAGCATTAGTCAGGCCAATAACAGAGAAAAACCTAATACCCAGTAAGCCCAGTGGGGTAAAAAACCTTACCCCGCCATCTGAAAAATAAAAAAGTTTTGTGTGTAGGTCAACTATTGTGTAGCGTAACCCATAAGAATCAGAAAATTAGATTTCAATAGCAAAGCTTTTCTTATTGTTTGGGTGTATATTTCCTTTACATAGCTACTACATTACACAACTCCATATTCAGAATTGCATTGTTCCAGACGTTGCTTCCGACAATTGATTTTTTTGTGTAAATGTTACCAGGCTCTATGTAAAACAATAAAATAAATGCTTTGTATTTCATGTAGACAAAAGTTTTGTGGTAACATTGCATGTAAACAATGTTTGCTTCTATCTGTGGACTGGGGTCTTGGTTAATAAATCATCTACACTCTGAAAGAATATGGCATGATTATTTCTGGTGTGTGTATGTGTATGCATGCCTGTGGGTGTGTGCAGTTTATTTGCCAAACCTGAACCTGTGAATTCAAATGCAAGCTCCGTTTGCTTAGACATCTTTTGTTTGTTTCAGGAGAACACAGGAGAAAAATAATGTCATGTTAAGATTATTAGCTGTCAAGTTCACTATGGTCATTTAAACTTTAGTTATACATAATACAAACTTTTTTTATTGAGTTTACCAGTCTCTTTAAAGGTTTACATAAATACTGTGCTGACATTTCACAAAATGCAACAACAATTTAATATTTGTTAAAAGGAAAAGGATTTGTTTGCTAGGAAAAAACCAAGCAGCTGTGGCTAGAATTCTACCAGAGAGAAGTCGAGTGAATGATGTAATCCAATCCCTTTTTGATTACTCGGACTATACTTTTAAATGTTGCGGTAGCCTATGTCAGCAATAGGGGGCTCAGCTGTGTATAAACTGCAAACAGTTGCGAAAAATAAAGATACTTCTGTTCAAGCCACAAGACTTACATGACTGTCATCTCTAAGCCAGCCACAAAGATGGTGGCAAAGTAAGAAAAATGAAGACATTAGGGTATATTTTAGAAAAGAATATCTACTGCTAGACCTACTATGAACCTTTGCTCAAATCATCTACATTAGGAAGATGGAAATGTACCTGTAAATATACCTGTATATATGCAAATAGTTTGTTATACTTACCTCACCCGTCTTATTCTTGCAGTGCATAGGCGAAGGTGGCATCACTGCCATTTTAGAAAGAGAGAAGAGCAGGCAAAATCTCACAAGAGAAATCTCATGCAATAGACTAAACTGTCCAATGCAATATTTCACCAGCTATGTCTCCCAAAGGACCCAACCCAGAACAACAGTGAATCAATACCATTAAATCTGTGCTGCTTATGATGGGAGTTAGGTAAGTGTAATCCAAATTTTTCCCTTTAGGGGTATTTTCACCAATAAATAATTGTTGATTTAGAAAGCTAGAGGGAGCACGGCCAACACAAGCTTGTCTTCCATTTAGGTCAGCTTTAAGGTTAAGAATATAAAGCTGAGTAGACACCCTGTTGCAAAGCCAAGTTTATTATATTGGCTAAGCTACAACCACAATGGCCTGTTATAATTAATGTTCTGTACAATGCCACATTGTTTTTTTGTACCATTAGTTTCCACATTAGCCAAGGATTCCTATGTATAAATAAAGTATATTAGTAATAAATATCAAGTATTTTTCCTTAAGTATACAGTATAACAGTGTACTGAGCTTAACGCCTCCAAATGCAATTTTCTATTTGTTAGGGGTTTGGTTACATAGTGTTCAAATCTTAAGTGGAACATACAGGAAAGAAAAAAGGAAGCCTCCTCCAACTTATCATCAGACTCAAGATAACTTCCAACTCTCATCAAAGCATACTTGTAAAACAAAGTAGAAGCTGCACTCCAGGATAAATCGATATGTTAAAACACAAGTAGTTGCCAGACCATTACAACACATCATCAGATACAGGCATCAATCCTCAAAACACATTTTACCCTTCCTGCAGGCTGAAACACATTGGAGGGTTGATGTTAGATCACCTGTTGGGGGACCAAGCTCGTTGTTCATCTGGTAGGTCTGGTATGTCTGACTGAGAATCAGCTAGTTTTCAGCCCTTTAGATTACCTATGTGTTCATGGAGCCAGAAGTGTCACTTCCACATTCTTGTGATGGTTCCCTGTTTCTGCATATATATAGTGCTCTGCTTTCTATAAATTCATCGTCAATATTGTCAATAAAATGCTTGTTTCTATGAAATTTTCACAAACTTTACACTCAACCCTTTGCAATCCCACCACCAAATCAGTAGTCAACAGATTCTATAGGCTGTAGTACATACTAGGGGCAATGTATGCTTAAGAGCATTGGAGAAACACTGGGGCTGATTTATTAAATCTCTCCAAGGCTGGAGAGGATACACTTTCATCAGTGAAGCTGGGTGATTCAGCAAACATGGAAAGGATTTCCTAAAAGTCATTTGCTTTTTGTTAGCAAATGTTTTCTATCCTGGACCAGATCCATTGCAGGTGTTCTTTTCTCCCATCCCAAAACAAACCTTTTCTTTAACAGAATGAAAAAGTCAAAGTTATATATTCTTTTTACTTACAACTCCTGTGTTTTCCAACTCCACTTATTTCAACTCACTTACCACAGCACTATCATTGCTAGTTAGTGTTCCTGATCATGTGCCTCAAATGAAAATTGCTGAGAATAGTCATTCCCAAGCTGCTTCAGATTCCAACTGCAACCCACATCTAATGGAAATTTGAAACCCGCCACTGATTTTGTGGAATCTGGTTTCCTGGATACCTTAAGGAGCCTCCATTCCCTGTGTGGATCTGTGCTTGATCCTAGTTGGTCACAGGCAGGTCTACATATGTAGGTCAGAAGGGTTTGTGAGTTCACTTATTTATGTCACTACAGTTTGGGACAGACTGACTTGTCCTTATTTTGGCTTCCTTACATAAAATCCATGTTAGCCAATTCACTCTTTATTGGTTTAATTGTGTTTAGTTTTGTGAATGATGTATAGATTTCCCTCTTCCTTCCACGCCCTGCAATTACCTGGGTGCATGGTAATGTTTTCAAATGTTGTTACTTGTCTTCAAGATTCATGTTTTCACCTGTGGTTGATGCATTGCCAGCTTGAAACTGAGACTTGTTTGTATCCTGTATGATTGGTAGTTCTAGTTTTTAGGTTAGCTGCTTAGTATTATTTGTTTATGCTTGAGATCTTGGCCTAGCATACTGAGCAGTTTTCTGATGGGGAGCCCTATTACTTCTCTCTGTGAGGACTTGTTCAGCCCTGTTTCCTCTTCGCTGTGACAATTGTTCTAGAGTGGTTTCCCACCATGTACATAAACAAAGTATTGCTGTAAAACTTTAACCTCTGGGCTCTTCTGTCCATGTATCTTCATGGATCAGAAGTAAGTGTCATACTCATAGGCTAATGCCCACACTGTCTCTGGTTTGGATATTTGATCAGTCATATGGCTTGATTCACTGTTAGTATCCTGGGGCAATTGATTGTTGTTGCTATGCCCTCCCTGCAGTTGGATCCCTATTATTAATGTTCTTGGTGCTCCTTGCCGCAAACTGAGGCATGCCAGTAGGAGAAGAGGTTATCCTGGGCTGGCCTATAGTTTTTTATTTGCCATTTTCAAATTCTCCTGTAGGTGACAGTAAAACTTGGTATTTCACGACTTCTTGTGTTCCTCAAAATGTTTTGATTTTTTTCCTCAAAAATTGATTTAGAGGGTACACAGATGTAAAAATTCTGGTACTGGAATGACAAAAGTTTTTGAAAACCTCCTAATTTCCATTATCTATATTAAGCAACCTGTAGAAACCTGTTCTGTGCTCATATATAAAGATTCCTATTAATAAAATTTAAAGTCTGGCTGTCAGGCTGGACCTTCTATTTTCATCCTACAAATAAACTTGAAGACAATGTTCCTGATTTATAAAAGCTCCCAAAGGCTGGAGAGGATACACTTTCATCAGCGAAGCTGGGTGATCCAGCAAACGTGGAATGGATCTGGCCCAGGATTCAAAACGTTTGCTAGCAAATAGCTAATGACTTTGAAGAAATCTATTCCAGGTTTGCTGGATCACCCAACTTCACTGATGAAAGTGTATCCTCTCCGGCCTTGGAGAGCTTACATAAATCAGGCCCAATGAAGTCATGCTACCTGTACCTGTAGGCTGCCCTTGGGCCTGATTTAATAAAGCTCCCCAAGACTGGAGAGGATAGATTTTCATCAGTGAAGCTGGGTGATCTAGCAAACCTGGAATACATCTGGTTTAGAATTCAAAACATTTGCTACCATATAGCAAATGACTTTAAAGAAATCCATTCCAGGTTTGGTGGATCACCCAGCTTCACTGATAAAAGTGTATCCTCTACAACCTTGGAGAGGTTTAATAAATCGGGCTCATAGTCTTTGAAGATAGGTCAACCTGATAACCAGCTAACAACTTATAGAGATAGCAGTAGCAGTATCCGAATATCTCTAAGCACAGGCTTTCTTTAAATATGTGTCTTGAATTAACCTAATATATTATTTAGAACACTTACAAAAGAAATTGTAATAAGCTTAATTTAAGTCTCCGGTTTCCCTGGTCACATTTCGGATGTTCTACATCTGTCTCTTTGGCCCACCTCTCACTTCTAGTCTGAATTCTATTAAGACAGTCTGCTAGGAAGTAAATTATTTGGCTACTACAGTATTTAGCATGATGTAATGTTAAAGGCAGCAAGAAATTTCCACATCCTTTGCCCATGCTAATAATGTGAAATACCCTGCGTGTTTGTGCGTCTTCCTGTGTTTCTGGAAATCTCAGCTTCATTTATGGGAAAAATCTATTTATCTTTCAAATGTCTGATTAAGCAAAACATTAAGTGTGTAATAAAACTATATCTACGTTATTCCACATTCCTTTGTATAGCCACAGCATGCATGACTTCCAAAACAGGAAAAAAGAAGGACGTGATATAGTCCCTAGATGGAACTGCATTAGAACTTAATGGTTTTCTTTGGATGGTACTCACATTTATGAGGTTGAATAAACTTTCAGCGACCTTGTTTAGTGCTTGTAATATATGTGATTCCACACAGCTCTTTGTGTAGGATCTCTTTCAGGGAAATGTAGATTCCCTGGCATTTTTTGGTCCTGGGGTTTGCAAAAATTTTGTATGGTAAGAAAAAGCCCTCTGTGTTCATCAAGACAACCACAGTGTGGTGATGTTTTATACGAATGTATGTTGATACCAATGATTTAGGTGAAAGAGTCATTATAAACTCATTTCTTAACACCTTGACTAAGTTTTCTATCCTTACAGCCATTGAGTTGTGTGATCTTCTGATAATTTGCACAACAAAATGCCATCTGGTTGCAGGGAAAGAAAATATCACAGGTAATGAGATGAAAAAATCTGGACAAAGCCGTGACTCAGTAATGAAGCATGACATTTGGCAATCCCGAGCAGTTATAGTTCATTAATCAAGGGGAATTAGGAAATAGATCTCCTCTAAACCATAATATGTTATGACATTTTCCATCCCCAAACTGAAAATATCTTGTTAACCAGAATTAGGAGAGTATTGCTGCCTTTCTATCAAAAAGAAGATCTTCTCTGCAATTCCAAAAGCAGTAGTAAAGCTATAAACATTGGATTCCCCAGTTTCAATATTGGATCTTTTCAATGTTCTTAACACAAGGACCTTTTTACATAGTAAAAAGTAAAACATTTAGTAAATGTTTATTGTTTACTAAAAATGTTTACTTTTACTAAATGTTTGACATTTAGTAAATCAATACTCTGTAAAATAATAATATAGTGGAATTACCTGTTCCACTATAGTGAGCTCAGCTAAAAGCCTTAAATCACACAACAGTCTTCTGCAGATTTCTCTTTCTAATGTGTAACTTGATGAAGGATGAATCAGCTGAACTTTGGCCTTTTCTTTTCTTCATCAATACCTACAGAGTTATAGATATAAATAGTGCCATTTCCCTGCACACTTACAGCAGAACTTTCATAAAAAAAACGAAATGACACTTATTTTTATCACCGCAGCCCGATCAGGTGATGTGTCTTCCTGTAAATGAAAAGTCTTGGGTATGCGCAGAGACATTTTTTAAGCAGCCTGCAGCCTCCTGCAATATATTTATCCCAGGGGGCTGCAGGTTTCCTCTTCAGTGCAGGGGTAAACATGGAAGAGAGGGGTCCTCCCCTTCAAATAAAAAAAAAAAACTATATAAAAGGGTAAGCCACCCTTTTATAAAATGTAAAAAAAATGATGATAGATCTTTAACTGTCCACACAAAAAGCATTAGAAGCTGCAGCGGTTTTACCTTATTTCCTGTCTAATGGGCTATATTCATCATCAAACCATCTCCTCCCGATTTGTGCTATGCCTTTTCAGCTATTTACATTTCATCCTTATAGTAATGTGTGGGTGTTACATAGGACAGCCTGTATGAAGGACTTTCCACTTGTTTAACCTAAACTTGCATTCTAACTCATAGGAATTGACTGGCATTATTTGCACATCGGTCTGGTGTGATGATTAGTGGTAATGACAATGGCCCTGATTCATCAATAAAATCCGCGCTCGCTGGAAGCGCGAAAATACGCGCGACCTCCCGCGGTCCGGAGTCGAGTGCGCTCGTACACTCGCCTCCTCACTGCCAGCCGGATTCCTGGCTTGATAATAATGAGCAATAGGGAGCGCGAATCTGCCAATTAAGGCGATTAGATTTCAGCTGCGCGATTAAGGAGGATCTGTTAAGCATTAACTGAAATTGGATAATTTCCCACAGTACACCCGAAGATCTCTCAAGGCACACTAGTGTGCCGCGGAACAGCGGTTGAAAAACACTGTGTTAGATGACGCTGGAGTTTTTCTTTATTTTTTATTTTTATTCATAGGAAAACGTCTATGTGTTCTAAAACATAAAAACATTTTACTGTATCTAAATTGTCACTGTGAAACTACCCATTGTTGCATACAACAGTCAGATAACCTTTTATCCTTAAAAGACATTTTTTTTTAATTTTATTGGGCTTGGGTGCCACCATCTTTTTTTGCCCTTTTTCGGCCTTCTGCCTACGTCACCCAATGTCACACTGCACAGGCACGAGATCAGGTGACGTAGCCTGTGGTAGATGGGGGAAAAAAAGGGTGCTGATCTTATTGCGCATGCTTGGGATCAGCATTTTATTTTTCCCCATTAAAAAACCCTTCTAAAAAAATAGAAGGTAACTTTAACCTTATATAAAAGGTATAGTAAAAATTTTAGTTTAGATCCACTTTACAGGAAACATATATTAATGTGGCAGTAAGAGCTGCAAACCAGTACAGATAGGATTGGGGTATCCTCTGCTCTTCATTTTACAATCAGATATAATAGGCCTGATTTATGAAAGCTCTCTAAGGCTGGAGAGGATACATTTTCATAAGTGAAACAGGGTAAACAAAATTCATTCCAGGTTTGCTGGATCACCAAGGTTCACTGAAGAAAGTATATCCTCTCCAGCTTTAGAGAACTTTCATAAATCCGGCAACTTCAATCAGGCAATCATGGAAATAAATGAATATTGAACAAGTGGATGGAACATCGAATACTTGTAGTTGATCCTAAGAATCGATTTAAATTGATTAAAACTTCCACTATAATAACCTTCGAAAATACTATTAAAAGAAAATCACTAAGGTCATTCCTAGCATTACTTTCTTAGGAGATAGGGTAACTTAGTCCTCCAATGCACATACTATACATGATTTTTTACATGACTAATGGCAGCTAAGTGATGGTTTTCCAATACTTGACCAATCTGGCAACTACAAAGATTAGAATAATGGCTCCTTTGTGCTGAGGGTTGTTTTCCCTTCCATCAGACTGGTGTGTTCTGTTCAATATTAGAGGATATTAGATGTAGCTTTTAGGGGGTTAGGGTGTAATGGTGGCTGTTCTATGGTCGCTGTCATCCAGTTAGGATTGTGTACATGCTCCAATGCTATTGGTTTTAATGGACCGCCACTAGCATAATGTACAGCAGGCAATTCTTCTCTCTGCTTCTTTGGAGTTTACTTGGGGTACTCTGTCCTACTCACATTAACTACATTTTCTCATACTAGATCTTTATACTTCTGGACTACATTACATTGCTTGTAATTTCAGTACAGCAGAAGCAAAGTCGCCAGCTTGAACTGGAAATTAGGAACCCAATCAACTATTTTTTTGTGTTTGCAGCACTTTTAAAGGAATAAAATTTGCTTGTATTGCAGAGATATTCTGAACATATATGTTTGTTTAAGTACTGCCAAGGCTTTAGGTAGCAGAGAAGTACACTTGAATGAGGGAGAACAGTAGATTTGTTAAAGAAGAAATAAACTCCCTTACCCCTATTGCCAGCACAGACATCTCTGTCTAGTCTTATTCCGGGTTTGGGTCATTGGACATCTTAATTGGTCAGGATGCAATGACATAACCCTTTTCACCTGGGATATGCTAGGATTGGAATGCACAGCTCAGTGTACAATCAACAGATTGCAAACAGTTAGAAAGTTTGTTTGTTTGCAGAAGGGATATAGCATATCATTTCTGCAATAAAGCTGCCTGCTTGCAATTTTTTTTTTTTTCAGTATATTTCCACTAGTATATATCCAAAGAAAAATCTGCAAGTGGTATTGGCCATAACATACTGTCACTGTAGTGCTACCCTTCACTACACATCTGATTATACCTCACCTGCTTTTATGCTTCAAGCCAGTTCCTAAATTGCAAAACCTGGAGCTGATCCCAGATTTCTTGCGTAGCTCCTGCAGGAACAAGGAGTAGAAGACTGTCAGATGAGATTGAATACCCTTCACTGCTTACCTGCTACAGATAACCTTACCAGCTGCTGCCCTGAACGTCTGTACTTAAAGCCAGTTCAGTACAATGAATCCACTGTCAGAGGAATGGACCCAGAAAGATTATTTGTCACTACCAGTCAGATCTAGCCATGAGAAAGAAACAGAGCAAGGTTACTCTCACTTTTCAAGTACACAGCTTTGAAAATGTCTCTCCAGGAAATACTAAGGAAACACTACAGACTATTGCTCTGTATCTGTATGATAAAAAATAGCAAATCCTAGTTTATTTTACATAGTCTGCATATGGAAATATTTCTATTTTATAGTTAATGTAATCGAAACAAACATACCAATGAGTCTACCTGGCTAAAATAATGGTAATAAAAGAAATTAACAATTGTAGCTATTGGAAGAAGTATTGTTGATTGTTATGAGGTTCCTTGACATAGATAAGAAAATAAGGGTAGTTCCGAACTAAAATGTGCTTCACATTGCCTAAAATGCCATTTAGAAGTATATTTTAGAAATAGGTCAGCCTCTGGCCTTCTATGTCTTAGACACTCCACATCTCCTTGCCATATTTCTTGACTTAGTAGTGTTTGGGGTTGCAGATCACCTTTCTGTGTCCAGTATGATTAGCATATTCACAGATGGAAAGCAAAAATCTTATTTTTAATGACAAGGAATGTTCCCTAATAAAGTCAATCTTATGCCTTTGCTATATTGTGGTCATTAATCAGGTCTTTTTGTGCACACTTGTGGGGCTACAGCTATAAGACTACACCTTTTAAGCAGATTTGCCTGCTTGTTCATTTTTTGGACATAGGTCTCTCATGCTACAGTGGTACATGGTATAGTGGTACCGGTATGTGTGGGGGTCAAGAGTATGTAAAGCACTGTACATTACATATTGCTAACCACTTCTTGCATTTTGTATACTGTGCTTTAAGTTAAATCATCTTAACCAGTTCTGTTTTTAAACTAGCCTGTACATAATCTTACTACTGAATCATGTATGTTGTGATTAAATGCTGTATGCTATGGTTTACGTTGTACAGAATGGTCATGACTACTAAATGCATAGCCCAGCATACAGGGTGCAGTGATTAGGAATGTAATGTACATTACCCAGTGTATAGAATACAAGGATATGCAAAATACACTCCACTGCAAAGGGTGAAGCAGGAGTACAGTACAGTTGGCATAGGTTTGTAACATGACAATAAGTGGAGTGTAACATATAGCCAGAGCATATAGAATTTGGCAGTCACAAGTATGTAATGTGCATTGTACATTACATGATCTAGACCGCTGCCCACCCTACATTATGCACTCCTGAACACTAAGCTCTGTATGTATGACTCACCAACTTCTAGATATTTAGACCGTATAGGCCTAATTTATTAAAGCTTTCCGAATTGGAGAGGATGGATTATCATGGAAGAATCGTGGTGATCCAGCAAACCTGGAATGGACCTGGTCTAGGGTTAAAAACATTTGCCAACTAATAGCAAATGATTGTTATGAAATCCACTCTAAGTTTGTTCCCATCCATTCCAGGTTAGCTTCCCCCATGATAGTCTATCTTCACCAGTCTTGAAGAGCTTCAAGAAATCAGTTCCTATGTGTTTAGCCAGATTAATATTAGGTACCATATAAAATTATAATCTATACACTGTTCATAAATTACCCACATGTCTTTACAACATTATGGTGCCAATACATCCACAAGTACAAGTTCATATGTAATAGGAGGCATTGACTGGGGTATTTCAGTGGCAGCAAAGAAATGTAGGAATTTTCCAATTCTACTCCACCAATAAAAGCATGTGCAGCTTTCTTCTTGACACAGACCTGTATATCCTTTTCAGACAGTTTAGGTATACAATGTACAGTAACATTTTGCTGAGCTCCGCATTTAGTGCACATTTGCAAAATGTCATCTGTGGTTGTGGGCACCTGCCCCATAAGACTACAGACTCATTTATGCTGATCTTGTTTTTACAGAAAATAATTATTTCACTTGTACTTTAAAACCTTCACTGTTTCCTGTAACACAAATAGTTCTTATTTCATACATTCTCTGTAAAGCTATTGATCAGCCTGAATACACCATTACTCAATTCTGCTCAATATTATTTTTAGACATTCTCACATGTTCATTCCCGACATACCGGCTATCGTTCTTGTCTTAAGAACTGCCAACAAAAACAGACAAAGGAACTCTTTGTTTACATAGAGGAGGAATGTGACAAAGGAGATAGTCATGTCTATGTGCTGTATGATTGAACAACTGGCTTGAGATATTATCCAGACATGGGCACATGGTACTTGTGTGATTATATACTCAAGGCTAATCCATCGTGAAAGTTCTAACACAAAAACCCTTGTTGTGCTTAGGAAAGAGTATGTATGTTTTTTCGGAACAATCCTGTCTTGTAAATGATCATTTCAGATTTTAAATAAAATACTTATAGTGGACCTGATTTATTAAAGCTCTCCAAGGCTGGGGAAGATACACTTTAATCAGTAAATGTTTTGAATCCTGGACTAGATCTATTCCCACTTTGCTGGATCACCCAGCTTCACTGATAAAATATGTCCTCTCCAGCTTTTATGATTACACAGTATTTATATAGCACCATCATATTACACAGTGCTGTACAAAGTCCATAGTCGTGTCACTAACTGTCCCTCAAAGGAGCTCACAATCTAATGTCCCTACCATAATCATATATCATTAATGTAGTCTAAGGTCAATTTTTCTTTTAGGGAGAAGCCAATTAACCTCACTGCATGTTTTTGGGATGTGGGAGGAAACCCACACAGACACATACGGGGAGAACCTGCAAACTCTGTGCAGATATAGTCCTGGCTGGGAATTGAACCTTGGACCTAGCGCTATAAAGGCTGGAGTGCTAACCCCTGAGCCACCATGCTGCTTTGGAGAGCTTTATTAAATCAGACTCAATGTTTGTATTGGTGTAGAAGAGACTAGGATTTTCATTTTTAGATTAGTGTCTCAAATTGTTATGTAGACCTCATGCAGACACTTGATTTTTAATGCTGAAGAGGAGGATTGTCTTCTGTGACAATCTAACATCTGTACAGCAGTCTCCCTATGTTATATAGTGATCACTTTAGTGATACTGAATGGCTGTTCACCCTTCTGAATGCTTTTGCTGTGAGCATATAGTAAGAGCTCTGGATTATCCACCCCTCCCTTAAATTCAGCATAAGAAATAGAAGGTTGAATTACCTCATTGTTTACTAATGTGTAAGAAACATGTGATGACTGAAATAGAGCACTGCAAATACCCAAATATTACTGAACCAATGAAAATTGTACTTATACCCACACTTTCATGTTTCTAGGTTTTTCTTTTAACACATGACCATGATGATCTAATTGGGTTTTTGGGTCATACTTAACGGGTTTTAACATATCTGTAGAGATTGTTAGTTTTTGTTGGTAACAGATATTTTGTAGAATGAAACATCTAGTCCCTATTTATTTGCATTGTGAGAGTTTGTGAGTGTCATTCATTTTTTAATTGCAATGGACCATGTGGTAGTATGTTCCAATGAATGGCAACACATGGCAATGCACGGTGTTTTTTTATTTTTTTCAGATTATCAGATCATTCAGATCATCAGATTATTGTTGCAGGAAACAATCTTGATTTCTTGTTTTTAGTGACAGATGAATAAACGAGTGCTGCACAGCACCATTCTGTATTTGCATGCAGAACAGTTATTCCCGACTGGTCATTTACCAAGTCTGTGCAATGCGTTACAATGCACTGTACAGTCAGATTTTATTTGTGTCTTTGGTAATATTCATCTGACGGGTGTATTTCTTTGGTGCAACTAACTAAACTCTTTAGTGTATGGATCTAAGTGTGTTGGGGTATGTTGTATTAAGAAAAAAGAGTAATATATTTTTAGATTTTATTTGGTTTAATTTTTTTGCATTCTAGTAAATTTGGTATTGCCAGCAAGTAAACTTTAGGGTGTGTTTGGACAGATAGTAGAGTTGTGGTATGGTTGTCATGTGCCAAATTGCAATCATAAGGCATCTAGCAAATGCTTCCAAAACGCCTTTAAAAGGTTTAAAGTGGAACTAAAGGTAATATTAAAAGGTGACACTTACTTTTTGCAGATCCCCCATCCCTGTAGAGATGTCTTGCACATGGTTCTGCATTGTCCCTAGTTTCTTGCTTTATCCCAGCCCCATCTTTTTCCTACTTGCGTCTAGATCACTCGATCTTGCATTGCACAGGCATGATATCTGGTGACGAAGCTGCAAGGGGCTTTTTCCTGCAATGGGGAAAAAAATGCACAGTGAGATGCGGAACTTTTTTTTTTCCAATTTATAGCAGATTTCTTGATTGCGCGGGACCCAAACAAGGACAGCTCTAGAGGGATTGCGGGTTTTGCAGAAGGTACCTATGCATCATTTTAGTTTTTTTAGTTCTGCTTTAACTTTTAATCTAGGTAATAGTGGTAGGATGAGTGGTTTCTGGAAATAAGTCAGCAATGGCAGAAATAAGAAATAAAATGTGTAAATAAATTGAAGTAGTTTTGCTATTATGACAGTAATTTAGCATAAAACAAGGCTGTTGACAACAGTGCTGGATTTCACGGCTTCCACAAAGGCATTTAGTGTACTGGCTTTCTTACAGCTTGATGGCACATGCTTTGAAAAACACGAGCTTCTGTTTTTATCTGCTCCTTGCCAGCGATACGTAGAACAGACAGTTGCAGTCACCCATGTAAATGCCTTCCACTGAAATGCTGAGCTCAAATGTTAACTGTCAGCCAACAAGACAAGGAAGCGCCACCCCATAGTGCTGAATTGTTTTCTGTCCTTAAAGATGCACTCCAGGCAAACAGTTGAATACACTCATTTACAGTATGTGTATTGTTTAAGCTACCAAGAGATTGGAAATACTGTGAAACTAGTTTTGTAATCCAGATAGGCATTTATGACAACCAGGAAGGGCTTAGAACACAGCAGATTGGTTTGTAAAAATGACGTCTTTGTTATGAATGTACAGGAAAGGGTAAATCTCTGAAATGTGACAAGAAGAATTTGCATGCTAAATTTGTGAAAATTGTTAATTTGGGGCTCTCACTTTTCAAATGCCATGTAAAAAAAATAAAAAATGCAAACATTGAAAGTAAAATTATTAAAATAATGGGAAGCCTAATAGTTTAAGAGCAGTGTATTTGCACTTGTGTTCTTCCATACCCTCCTAGAGACATGCCAGCACTCTTAAAGCAAAACTGAATTCGGAAAGATATGAGCAGGCTGGTACTGCAGAAAGGATGGGTGAGGGACAAGTAATGTCCCCTTTTTAATGGACACTGTGCTTCTTTTGCTCAACTCAGTGTACAATCTGGGGTATAAAACAACTTCTGTGCACGCACGTAGGATTTACATCATTCTGGCCTGGCCAATCAAGATGGGTAAACTCCAAAACCCAGAAGAGGACAAGGTGAAAATGGAGGTGTTCATGGCGTAGTGAGGAAAGGTGAGTGTAATAAAAAATTGCGAGCAGGCTATGAAGAACTTGTTCAAGACCTTCCTGTTAAGGAGTAACAATTGTCGCCAAGTTGTTGTTTTGTGTTGCTATCCTATCACCTAAACACCTAGGTGGATAACACAAGAAACCATAGGAGACACATTGCATACATATGATCCACTGTTGTCGGCATCACAAAGCTATCGCAGAACAATAATAAGCTACTGATGTGGTAGTGAGTGCATATAGACAGAAAGTGGCTGAATGTATACCAATATACCATTAGCAGAGCATTAATCAGTTTTTATTGCTTTCCAAGACCATTAGTGAGACTTCCTGATAGGAAATCTAATCCTTCCACACATTATCCAAAACTTTTGTCCATAGAAACTTATTGAAGAATACTGATAAAACTAATTGCAGATCCTCATAGCTCAATGACCATCAGTTATGCCACTGAGACTAGGAAAAGTGTATAGAATATATTAAAAGCATGAGGCCTTTAGTTTTTTTTAATGTGGTTAAGGCGGCATAGTTGTTATATGAATATTTAATTTTTTGAATGGCCATAGCTGCACATTCTAGGTAACAATAATTACAGCAGGTGACAAATGTTTTGCATAATGAAATAAAAACTTTTCTCTTTTTAAACTTGACTGCATAGGCCTTTAATTTATATCCTTTAGTGTTCTCATGGGGAAAAGACAAACTAGTTGCATTACACAGTTGATGAACAACAAGCACTATTCTTTCAATGAACTGCTTCCAATACATCATCTAGTCAATTAAGTCTGCTGGCCGGTTTACAACTCTCATTTAAACAGGCAGTAAATTCTTCTATGTTCTGCCAACTGGTTTTTGAACATATTAAGATAGATTGTACAAAGACTTAAATATTGGCATGACATCTAAAGGGTTTTTTTTAACTGATGAACATGTGCTATATAATGCATGTGTGATGATGCATTTTGCATATCAGTAAAGGTGCTTGAAATAGTAAATTGATGAAAAAAAAAATTGAATATTTAAAAAAATAGCACAAAACAATCTCAGTTTAAAGCACACTTTATTTTTTACATTCTGGAATTTATTGCACCAGTACCCAAACAGGTACACATGGAGGGCTAGTGTTTAAACCACCATACCTGAACACCTTTTACCTAAATGAGGACTTTAGGCATAGGATATATGCCATAAAAACGTTAACAAATTTTCCAGAATGTTTGCACCCTGGAGTGGCAAACAACGCCACAGGTAATCAGATTTGCACAGAGGTCGCACGCAAATCTTGCAAGGCCAAAAGCATGATTCTGGGAATCATGCTGTGATCTGGCACCTTTGGCCATGGCTATGTAAAAATGTTTCACAATTTCTACAATTCCCTTTGAATTGGAGAGGTTAGGACTGCAGCTGAACCCGTGGCGGTCAAAAAGGCAGATGCAACCAACCCATGTAATGACCCCTAATATACAGTATGTAAATATATATATATATATATATATATATATATATATATAAATATACCTTATAAATCCTAACTACCCCTTTTCTTCCAGCATTTTACTCATTTAATGAATTACATTTTCATTATGCTGCTCACAGATAAATAACAAACCTATTTACTTGTTCTTCAAAATACAATGTATATAGCTATATGCTGGAAATCCCTAACTGTTGATGTAAACTACGGAAAGCATAAATTTACATGGATCATGATTAATGAACAGTTCTCCAGTATCCTGCCTGTCAAGCACAATCATTTTTTTTTAAATGTGACAACCCTAGTTATGTTATCCTGAATATTTTTACTAAGGCCCTGGAGGCTTGATATTTGGTTCTGTATGCCTCTTTTTCCTGTTGATTCTCTCTTGTCACTTTACATTCTTTTAATAATTTAAAAAAGGTTATTTTTTTTTCTAAAGTTACGCATTTTATTATTTTTAGTTAAGAGTTTGTTTTTTCTAGACATACTGTCATCTACACATTGAAGCTCCCTATAATAATAACAACATTGCCTCAGGAAGTAGTTTTAGCTTGCCCTATAGATTAGTATAGATTGATAGAAAAAAAAGCTGCATGTTTTCTAGAAGCACAGAATATAACTGGGTATTAAAGTTTAAAAGAAATTACACCAGAGAGTGTTGAGCCAGACAACATCTGATTGCCTCGTGGAATCAGGAAGCAAATTTGTAGTAAACTAAACCACATATTATACGTTTTTAGGGTATATATAATAAAAGTTTTTTTGCCTTCCTCTGGATCATCTGTGCATATATATGGTTCTGTCTGGAATATTCAGGTTTCTAATATATTTATTTCCCTAGTGGTTGAACTTAATAGACTTTAGTCTTTTTTAACCTGACTAAATATGTAAAATAATTGAATACTTCTTATCTATATAAAATGTGTTTTTATGTGTACATTGTAAAAGAAAAAACCCCCTTAACATTCTACATTTCAAAAATTCCAAATATAGCTATGGTCCACCCACAATTTTACAATAAGATGATAATGGTAATTATTTAGGCTCTATGACAACGACATTGGAGTCTGTCATTTAGCATAGGAAATTTGACAAGGCAACATTATTGATCTCTGGTATTTACTTCGATTTCTATTGCTGGATGACATGATTTACGTAGATTTGTTATTGGAGATTGGCGACAGTAGGGGGGGGGGGGGGGGTCATGGACAGGGCACAAACGCTCCGCAATTGGCACCCAATTTTCTCAATTATACAAAGATATATATATACATTTTAGATTATGTGTGTTTTACAGAGACAATCCTAGCTCCTTGCAAATCCACAGTGTGAATTTATTTGAATTGGTACACAGATTCAATACTCCATATTCAATATTCTCAATACAACATGCATCCCTGGGGAGGAAATGTCACAGAAGCATCACCAAGCACCTGCTAGGTACAGTAATGGTACCATTAAATACAATCAGGTGTAGTGAAGAAGAAAATATCTTCAACATGGACAGGACATTACAACCTCTGTTTGGTTCTGATTCTAGAATACCTATATAACAATGTATCCACCAAATTTAAAGCTGGAGAGAATTCTGCCCTGCCCTGCATCTAATATCAGAAATTGGAACATGATTTGTGATTTTTTCCTGACTTCTGAAATACTGGGCCCTTTGTGTTATTACAACATATGCCCATTTGTTTATCTTCACTAAAAAGAGATGGAGAGAGATTTATGGTTTGTATTTTTAGAAACAATTATTTTAACTTGACAGCTGGTAATATCTAGATGTAGTAGCTATAATTGATCTTTAGAAAGAACCAACCTTATCACAATGTTTTCAGTCAGCAGAGACTATCACTATCTTACATTCCAGAATCTTCCAGGGAGATATTGACTGAATAATCAATGCATTTTTTATGGTTACGTTTAAAGTAACACACAAAGGAAAGTGTTTTTCCTGGGGTAAACCATCTTGCCAAAAAAAAAAGTTTCAGCCAAGCTTATTTGATCTGGGCCCAGTACAGAAGTAACCCTTGTCCCTCTACTGATGCTGCTCCTTCCACTCTACCCATCATCAGCCCCCACACTGGCATAGGCAGGGATATGGGAACAGCTAACCAACATAAATTATTGTGATTTTGTGTGTGTATATAAATGGTTATGCACAGTGTGTATTTGTGTATATGCACGTGGGCACACAAGTGGATTGTGAAATAAATCATATGGGGTGCTGTGCAATTTGCTCCACAGAGGAGGTGCACATACCACCAACCCCTCCACTCAGTAGGTTACATAAACATGACCCCTGCACTTAGTATGTTACAAACTCATGACCTCTGCAATCGGTACAATAAATAGTCCCGATCCCTGCACTCTGTACATAATGCAGTCTTGGCCCAGCCCAGTATTAGTTTTTATTTAACCTTTTTGCCACCTGCACTGTTAACACAATTTAACCACACCTACTATTGAAGAGGTATGTTTGCATACTGAGGCCATGGGGCATCTAAACACAACAGGTTGCAAAAGTTAAAAAAAAATCGAGACACTTGCAAATTCAGCATATTGGAATTAACCTAGAAATTAATTTTTCATAGATTCAACCCTTAAATAGAAGAATCCTCCAAAAAACTGGCATCAGTTCCATTATTACCTGGTAGGACAATAATGGATCATCCATTAGTTACATATATCTCTATGGTGAAAACTTCCATGCAGTATTACAGACTACCATAGACAATAGGACTACAGATAGACTACTGCTGTCTTGAAGAGAAAGTTGAACTCCAGGGACGCATCCAATTGAATGGATGAAATAGAGGAATGGAGAGCTGTTGTACCTACCAAAGGATTCGTATTTTTGTCCATACAGGTAGTCCCTGGGTTAAGTACACCTGACATACAGACGCCTCCTAGATATGAACGGGGCCTCCCTGCTCTGCAGGACCAGGCTAGAAGTGGGGAGGGGTGGTTTGCATGACTTGCAGAAGAAATCTTTTGCTAAACACAGCTGAGGTTGTGGGTGATCCTAAGGGACTGAGCTCTTTCTGCAACCTCTTTAACTATTTATTGACCAACACAAACTCTGCAGTTGTTTCTTTTTGCATACCGATCATAGCTTGCTCCAGAAGTTAATGAATCTCTAGGTTTCATAAAGATTTTTTTTGCTTTGTAAATAACTCACAGTGAGGATTTTATACAGTAACTGACACCATGCTGCCTAATAATATGTTGAGACAAACATCTGTCCTAATTGCATTTATTAAAATAATGTACCTGTTCTGACTTACATACAAACTCAACTTAAGAACAAACTGTATGTAACCCAGGGACTACTTGTATTTTTCTGAAACATATACAACCCTGCCACACAGCACAGCCATGTCTGGTAAGGGAGAGGACCTTATCTTCCTCTTCTGCAGTTTCACTTACAGTTCTCCCCTCCCCACCCTGTGATTGCACATTGAGAGAAGAAACAGCAGATTGATGTGCTCATCTGTCTGTCATTCTGCTCTCACCACCTGTAGGCATGCTTCCTGCATTGATTTGTTTCTTGCACTGGTTCCCCTATCCCTTTCCTGAGCTCTGCTGTACAGGATTGCAAGGCTAATAAAAGTAAAATTTAGATAATTACACTGCTTTAGTTTAAAAAACTACTTTATGCATGCATTATATGAAATAAAAAGTGCATTCATCTGTGTGTTTCAAATCTGCCTTTAGAGTTTGTGCGTTACTAATAAACCCAATATAGAAGCACAGAACCATTATTTGGTTTTGTTATGAGAGCAGCATTTGGGTGGAATTGGGACATTTGATTATAAATCTTATGAACAGAAACTCTGAGCAATATAAGTAGCCAAAAAACGATACAGATCGCTAGCAACCACTTTAAATATCAGGTTTCGGTAGAGTTGTAAAAAACGGAACTGCGCTTTAAATTACAATTCTTAAAATATCAAGAGGCTATAAGGCTGCTGATTGTGATACATAATGTCCTGGCAGTGAAATACAGTATAGAGGGAAGTACATAATCACATCCCAGGTGAATATCTTCCTGAAGGATTAGATTACAGAGTGACGCAATGTCTATACATAGATACATAATGTTGCCTAGCAAACAAGCTGATTCATTGAGGAATAGAGTGGCAGATGCTTCTGCCCTCAAGCATGGATTCTTGCAATCCATAGCTATATGTGTCTTCTCAGTATATGTACCTACAATCTGAAGTTATTCTTTTCTATTTCTACATTTATCAAAAATTCACTGATGAATTCGCCCAGTGAAAAAGTTTGTTTAGAATCAATGAAATTCACACAGAATTTGTGGCTGGATTCCTTACAGGTTTGTATTGTTATGTATGGTATGGTATGTTATGCTTTTAACAGTTACTGGGTGAATCATGATAATACAATACCAGCTATTTTTCACTTTGAGTGAATCCATTTTAAAGAGGAATGCATTCCTCCAATTGCTAACAGTTGCTTTCCATGGTACTGAAAATGTGTTTATACACTAAGTCTGCTCTAGGAGAGTTAATGTCCTTTTTTTTAAAATTGAAAACTGAACAAACCAGCCTGAGGGATCAGGAATGCAGACTGGGGTCTCTGTAACAAGTAAGCAGGAGGAAGGCTGATAGTTGGATACCAGCCCATAGGCCCTCTAGGTTTGTGGCAGCTGATCCCTCAAAACATTGGGGTCTCTAAAGCACCCTAGCCCATTGTTGACTAGCAGCAGACTTTTTTACATTCCTCAGTTTCCAAGAGGGTGTGCCAGCAAGAGAGGTCCTATGTTCCACTTACCTGGGACAGGTGGTTGCCCTTTCTCAAATGAACAGGTTTAATCAGTTCACCTGTGTATATACGTATGGGAAAATTTAAATAAATGCACCACTCACACAAAAATGTTATTCTATGTAACTTAAGCTACATACACACGTCCAATGGTTCTCACCTGATATCTTCTCAGGGCCAATATTGGACGAGAATCTTGCGTGTGTACACTGCCCATCGACCATCGTCCAAACGACCGTCCTGGCGCATCCACAGACGATGGACGACGAACGACGTAATGCAAGGGAAGAGGAGAGTGTGTAACGGGGTGCTGCTTCGTCATTCTCCCCCTCTCCATAGAGCAGAACGGTGCTGGATGTACAGCACTCGTTCATGCATCGTGCAGTCCTTTGTCATTGGAAAGGATCGTGAAAGGTCCTTTCCAAAGACAATAACTGCATGTGTGTATGCAGCTTAACTTTTCCCTTTCCAAGGTCCAGCAACATCCACAGATGTCCTCATCTGTGTCCTCCGTCTGTTTTAAGCTACGTACACACTTCCAATTATTATCGTTGGAAAACGAGCGACGAACGATCCTGCACGATATCTACGAACGATCGTATAGCACCGATCCTGCACATAGAGATAACGACACGATCGTTCGTAGATATTGTACACACAATAGATACGATCGTTTGAACGATAGAGGAACTATGTGCACGACAGGAAAGTGAACGAACGTTCGTTCATTACGCATGCTCTAAACATGGACGATCAACGAACGACCGTACACACGAACGATGTTCAACGATCGTCGTCCAATCCGATCCGCCGGTCCGGTCGTTCGTTTCCAGCGACTTTCCTCGTTCGTCGGCGTCGTTGGTTACTTTTTTACGAACGATTTTTTGCCCAATCGATCGTTCGTCGTTCGATTGGAACGATAAAAATTGGAAGTGTGTACGCACCTTTAACAATAGCCATCAGACTCAGGGGAGCATAGCTCCCTTTCCTCACTACTAAAACAGTGTTTGAGCGATGAAGAGGTTTTCACGACTGGCACAGTTATTACCAGGCTACTATGAGATGTAAATGTTCATATTTGAAGCAAACAAAACAATAGCCAATAACAAGCCAGAGCAAAGGGCAGCTCTTATAAGCTTTTAAGGAAATTAATGCTGGGAGATGAGAACTTTTATTTTTGCTTCTCTTGCCCTGTATACTTAGTATATTTCTCAGCATCTGTTCCTATTTTGTATTTTCGGGCTCTACGCAGCAGCACTTTCCTTGTCATATATCCTAGTATAGTTCTCATTTTCTGTTCCTATATTGTATGAATGAAAGATGAACAGTACCACTTCTCTTTTTCTGTGTGCTGAATTTTATTTTCAAAAATAGATACTCTCAAACTGAAACAAACTCAGGTGTAATGTGCTGATGGTGGAGAGGGGTAGGTTATTAATTACAGGGCCTAAGGATATCTGGGGCAGCTCTAGGGATACAGGGTACTCCAATCAGTGGCTTTAATCTGCAAGACAATATGCAAGAAAAACCTACAGAGAAAAATCTTATTGTTGGCCGAAACTACCAATGAACCAGAAGGCTAACAAGCTAAAGGTAAGATCAAGTAGGACACTGAAGGAAGGACATTTCTAGTGATGTACTAGCAGAGAGTGAGGGATATTCCAGGAATACCCATGCCTTATCTGTGACATATCAGTGTTTGATTCCCTGGAACGGTTTACTTTATAGAAACAATTCCAAGGGGATTGCACTTTCTTTTTGAAGTTTTTTTTTTTTTTATAGAGTGAAGATTGTAACGGGAGGCTATAAAACACACTAGTGTAAGTAGAAATACCCGGACCTCCCAGGTGAACAGACGTAGATTAAGGAATGGGGGACTGATTTATCACTGTAAGAAATATCCAAGACATATAAAAAAGTGAGGGCTATCTGAAAATTTTGGGTACCATTTTATATTTTTTTTTTTTTGTATTTCGTCTGAAGTTTTTAGATGTTCACGGTTAAATCTGTCAGCAGAAGTTCTTTAAAAGGTTGTGGTTATGGTAGTTACAGTTTTCAATTTTTTGAACATTTTGCATTTCACTACTGCATTTCTGCACCAATTCCTTTTAGCCATACGTGCACTTGCTCCAGTGTCAGCTGACTTCCTTTTGAACATTAAAATAATTATATTGATTGGATGGTTGAAAAATCAGATCTTCGTCTCAATTACTAAACAAAGTTAAATATTCCTTCCGAGGGGATAAATTACTTTGCATTGAGAGCAGTCTATATTCCTTTAGTACACCAGCCCCAATGTGTCTGCACAATGTGTCTCTTGTAGTCTTCATTTGGGTGCATGTAACAGGACGACAGGAGATAGTTATTGCCCCATAACAGGAAATACCTAAACAATGACCTTTATGACTGGTTCATCAGGTTTTTTTATTTTAGTAAAAGCTGTAGAGATAAACAACTTTTGGAAATGGGAGTTAAGGTAATGATTAAACTTGTTAGACTGGGGGGTGGGGGATATTGAGTCACTTCATTAATTTACCACCATCTGTAAAACTACACTTGAGCAACTGAGCTCTGTAGACAACAGGCAATGTACTGCTTTTAAAAACCGGACAGAAATGAACCACTCAAGAGGTTAAAGGTGTATTTCATAAGAATTGTAATATAATATTATGTGCAATTTTTGAAAAAAAAGTCTCCTTAAACTGCCTGCTTGTATGGGAATTAAAGAAATGTATAGTTATTATAGGCAGTAGGGTAGGGCCTCTTGCCCCCAATGTATAATGTATAGAAAACATTTTTCCCCATACTTAAGACCTGGATAGTGTAGACATTCAGGGGGAATTATATACATTTACACTAAAATGTGTTACATGTCAGGTTTCCAAATGCTGCTTATAGGTTTCAATCCAATTTTCTTTGGGTGGCATGAGACATTTTAAACCTATAAAAGGCTGGCGCAACTAACATTCTGGTTTTTTTGCAGGTGTACACGAGGGGGCATTAGGAATTTTTGAAAAAAAATTCTACCGAACTCTACAATGACCAATAGGCTACACAACCCTTTCTTAGCTGCTTGTCTCCCCAGTTTTAAAGTAGGATAGATTGATCTAAGGGCCCGTGTCCATAGGCTTTTGTTTGTATCATAAATTCCCTATAAAAGTTCATGTGACTGCTAAAGCTTGAGGCAGGACAGAAGGGTGCAGGTAAATACACTTGTCAATTAATTCTGAAAACAATCTCAGAAACATTTTAAACTGATGTACACATTAGGCTTATCAACACGGTCCAACATATGCTAACACAGGATCTATAACTTGCCAAATACAGTATGTACCAATTTGTAATAGACCTAGGTAGTGCAGACAAGTAATTTATTTCTAATCAAAATATTAAACAGTTTAATGCACACAATATATTTTCAAGATTTGCAATTGGCTGCAAATATAAAATACGATTTACCCCACATAGCTATACACAGTCACATAATTAACTTCTTTGGAGTTATTAACATACACAGATATTTTATGTCATCAGACGAAATTTGAAATCAATAAAGTAAAATCAATCAAATGAAGTCTCTCAGGTTTGTGATGTTTATTAGATTTATTCAGTTTAGTAATTTAGTATGTGCAGTTGAATGATCATATTGATGTATTTTAATCATCACAAGGATAATGTGGCCCATAGAGTTTTATTAATGCATTACCATTCAGTGCTGGGAACCTGGCTCCTAAAGCTGAACAAAAAGAAAAGTAAGGTTGTAAGTCAGCTTTATTGTTCTGGGGCATAAAGATACCCCTTCACTATATTCTTACCCTTAATTGTAACCCTTACACTAATCATCCACATTACTCTTACAGCATCCCTCACACCAATCCCCCCTGTAAAAGCCAACCCTAAACCTTAATAATGATACCATAATCCTTCATTTGCATTTCATTTTTTTCTGAAATTCTGTGTAAGAAGATACAAAAGGATACCAGCTTTGGAATCTAAATTTTTATTACTTAGAAAAATGATGTAGTTGTGATGCAGGCTTGGCTTAAAAGGGACGTGAATTTATGATTGAATTCCCTGTAGAATGTTTTCCAAAAATTTGGGCACCCGGTTTACTAAACACTAAAAAGTTCATTTAAACAATAAGCAGAGCAATAATTTATGTACTTAAGGTCACTTAGTTTGGTGCACAATGGGAAAAGGAAAAAAAGCCATAGAAATTGCACAATGATCAAATAATGACCTCAGATTTATTTATTTTTTTGTTTTTCTGTAATGCAGCTTTGAAATTAAAATCAACTTTATGTCGAAACACTACTGTTTTTAATTTTTCCAATTTATAATAACTAAGCTGTTCTCAGCTCATTTAGGTACATATTTGCAACATTTTTTCTTGTGAGAGAATATCTGTAGCTTTACAATATGTTGATAAATGTGACTTTAATGACGTTAAAGCAGAACTTAACCAGGTGGATAGATGAGCTCTTTTCATAATGTTCCATGAAGCAAATTTGGACATGGATGCATCATGCGGTATATACAGAAAGAGTGTAAGAGGATAAAGATTTTGTCAGAATAAGTTTGTAGCTCATTTTTTCCAAACATCTGTCCGTCCTAATTTTTTTTTTTATTTACAGGGTTTAGTTCTGCTTTATGTTCACCCAATACTGATATTTAAGTGTATTATGATAAGGTAGCCCTTTAATTTCCATAGGTTACCAACACACTAGAGCAAACCAATAAACATACATTTATCCTTCTCTGATGCAGAGCAAAGTGTGGTAATGCAATGCTGTACATTGCAAGTGTACTCTGGAGGTGTGTTGAATGGCAGCACAACAACATAAAAAACACGCAGTACCAAAGCATTACAGTAACATGTATTCCTGCAAGGCAGTGGTGCAAAGGAGTCCTAAAGCCCATGTTAAGTTTCAGTGTAAATCAGCTAAATACTTTATCAGGTATGTAAAAGGTTTGGGGAGTCGTACCATTTTGTTTAGAAAGCAGCCACAGTCTGAAAAGCAAAGACTGTCATTTCCCAGTATTCTATAGAACACAACAGATACTTACTGTATTAAGTTAGATGGACCCCACCACCACCATCTGAGATCACCGATCCGCGGGAAGTATGAGTTTTGGCACAAAGGGCAGGAAGCCTACAGAAGCAAGGAATAAGGTAAGTTAATTGCTACATTCAGGCTATAATGGATGTGGCTGCCATGTGTTTTCTTGCAATGATGCACACAGCAAACCATGACCACTTGTGCTGCTATCTGATGTGATGTGATGTTACAAGAATGATTTGCTTAGCTTATGGAATGAGAATGGTGCAAAAATAACTTTCGGGACAGGATCAGTTACGGGACAGGATTTTTCCTTGCACATGATTGGATTTTTGAAGTCAGCATAGCTCCATTCTATTTACTATATCCCTTGTAACCTATAGCCCTTTAGTGAATTACCCCATAGAGTGAACAAGCCCTATCATTCATCATCTCTTAGTCAAAGTGAGCAGGTAAGACTTGAGTAGCAAAAAGGACCTATTGTATGGATAAATGTTTTTCATCCCCAGAGATCAGTTTTATAGAATTTGTCTGTTCAAACTGACATGCTTTTGTGGATAAATGCTGGGCTGGAGTAGCCACAAGCTTTTTATATCTCAGAGTTCCCTTTTTAGCTTCTACTTGAATAGACATGTTCCTAGGAGAATGAGCAAATCGGTATACACCTGCTGCTAATCTGAGAGGCTATAGTTGTGCCCTCTTTCCCAGGAATAGCTTTCTCAGAAACTTTACTGCACTATGTCTCGGCTTAGGAGTAGTGGCAATGAGAATGTAACACACACTGTCAATAGTCCCTTATAATGCACAGTTAATATTGCACCTTTTCTCAGATCCACAGTTCCACAACATTGAGAGATGCCATAAAAAGAAAATAACCAGCTACCAGGCCAGAGTAAGCAGCCTATCATACCTAAATGCCCCCAAAAAATTTTTTTCACAATGCAATACAAAAAAACGTATAGAATGTATATATGAACCAAAAATAATTCTTGAAATTTAAATCTGTTATTTCACATAGACAAGTATATAAAACGAATAGTGAATATGTTTCAAGTGGGCTATTCCCCAGTTTATACATAGGGTTATTATTACAATACCCAGCTTTTCCTTTACACAAGTGGAAAGTGAATATGTGGTTGAAGTTATATATATATATATATATTTATATTTATATTTATATATATATATATTTTTTTTTTAATTTACTCTTCATAATAGGCTTTTAATACATTACATTTATATATGTGGCATTGTCCTAAAATTATCCTAGTGGTAAGTGGGCTTTTTAGAGGAAAATTATAATCATGTTACAAAATGTGTTTTTATCTGGATACGACCTACACACCCTCAGTACATTTAATATTACTCCCTATCTGCTCTTGACCCCTAAGATTTTGGAGGGAATGATTGCACCGTTAATGAAGTAGGAAGCAAGCTGTTGGTATAAACAGACAATATGAGAAACAACCTCTAATTAGTGAGGTAAAGCATGAAGCCAAGTCTAAATATGGAACATACACTGCTCAGAATTGATCATCCTGCATAAGAGTGTAACTCTAGAAACAAAACTGCAAGCCCAGTATTGGCTCTGATTCTCAGCAGCATTGCCTTTATGACACTGTGTTTTGTAATGAATAAACATAATAAATTACTACACAAAATCAATAAGGGATATGCTAAACATAAGAACATTATCCAGTTCAGACATATGCTCAGAATATTATCTCATTACTTGTAATTCACAGTTATTCTAAATATAATATTTATAGATTTTTCCCTAATTATGTATTTGTTAAAGTAGTGTTACCTCACTGCAAATTACATCAAATAAATATTTCTGGACCTGAAAAAATAAATACTGTTTAACCAAAACTTGTTTTTATTTTGGTGCAATAGAGGTCTGGGCTTATGGTAAGAAGGGTGTCTGCCCGACTCAGTCATTCCTTATAGGTAGCTAGGTTGGCTTGGTGTTCCTGAGCTTGCTCCCTAGATTGCTACTCAATTGCTAAACCTCAAGATTTTCTTTTGTTGTGCTAGAAAATGAACTGGGTTTGAAGCTATGATTGTGTGTTTTATTTGCACTCCTGATGAGGTTTGAAAAATTGTTCTAATACCTCTGTGGTGCCACCCCAGACTTAATGGAAAATCACTATCCTACACATTTTGCAATTGGTGTAATCCCTCATCAGTGCTCTGTAAAGGCTATTACTATACTTACGGACTTTGAAAACCTGGTAAAAATAGAATTAATGCTATTATTCATTTAAAACAGCATTATTTTATTTTATACATATAATTTATATGTCAAAAACTTGTAGGATGTGGAATTTTGTTCATGAAAAAGACTGATTTCTAACAATAGCAGCACTTTTTTCTAATAATATTTAATGTACAGTGCTGTGTAATATGTTGGCGTTATATCAATCCTGTTTATTATTATTATTTATTATTAATAATAATAATAATAATAATATGCTCCATACCTACATCTCTACAGTGTACAAAATATAAGCTGCTGTGTCTGGAACATTAGGAGCACCTGTGCCACTCCTTGCCCTATCAGATCCTGATACCAACGTGGCAAATTTCAATAGAACAGGACTTTCCAAAGACTGAGGGACTGAATAGTTACAATTTAGATATACTGTATGCAGGAGAGGGGACAGAGGAAGACATCTAGAGCTCTGTTAGGTGAATAAATACATCTGTGCACTTCCTAAGATCCTAGTAATCCTTAGATGTCAAACATACCTGAATTCCAGGAACAGTCCCAGAATATGAAAATTTGTCGTAGATAAAAGGAATTAGTATTATTTCTTTTGCCTGTGCTGTCAACAGATAGAAAGAAAAAATCATGTCAGCTTAATAGGTAAGCAGAAATGCTGTCAGACCTTATTGGCATCATACTTCATTGACATCAGACTTTAAAAGATAACATTGATTTTTGCACAATTTCCATACCTGCTATGCAATATTTTTGTGACAGAAGAGGGAGCCACGATTTAGTGCTTTAAGTGAACCTATGCCCAGATCATTCACAAAAATATACTTACTTATTCTGAACAAGAGGTAAAAACACACGTCCTAGTTTTTCTCTGTTTCTATAAAAACAATAAGAAAAATCATTTTCAAATTTCACAGCACAGAAATTAATATTTCAGTTTTTTATAAGAGAGAATATATTGTCAGCCTGCTGGTCCTTTCAAACGGCTAGCTTTTGATGATCTTTAAATATATATTGTTTAAAAGCACTGTAAGACTTTTGAATGCTATCCAACAGCCTTTATGGTTGCTGCCACATGGGTTTGCTGTGGAACCAGCACCTGAAGCAACTAAGCCTAAATCTCCTCCATTTTGTGGTACGCAATTAACAAATAATTTAGGAAAATCTACATTTTTATCTCTATTTGCATATATTTAATGTGTCTGATAATTTTTGACTATGCATAAAATCTCAGCATTGTATAATGTAATTGATAGGTGCCATATTTATAGAAAATAGGGCATAGGTGTACAATTATGCAGGGCCGGGCATGCAATTTATAAATGAATCATTTTCAATTGGGATATAAAGAAAACATTTAGATGACAGGATATAACATATATTTAAAATGTGTACTTAACTTGAGTATTGGAGTATATAGATTTTAATGGCATACAAATAAGAAAAAATAGAGTATAGTGAAATGTATAATGTGTAATGTAATGTATAGAGTATTGTAGAGTGCTAGCCACTTTACCACCAACTATCACATGACAGGGGGAGCAGATGCCACATTCCAAAAATCCATGTCCAACAGCAGTCAACACCTTGAATTTATGGTGACAGCTAATGTAAAGTGGGATAGGGGGCACATCAGAAACACACTGCCACTCATCACTTCATCACTTCAGAAACACACTGCCACTTTATTCTGCACAGGCAAGGTTAAAGTGTTTCTTTAAAATGAACCTGTAGGGTCCTTCAAATTATGTAAACCAACAAGTATCCATACCTATCCACAAAACCAATGGAAAGGCTTACATTCTAGACCCAGCATATAGACTGGGTCTCATTTTCAAACCAATTTAGAACTAAGTCATGGCTCTAGATGGGCTTATTGCCGACTTGAAGAAATCTTGGTGGTTTTAGTTCAGTTTTAGCATAGGAGCCACATTCACTTGTGTATATATATTGTACTCTGTTACCTGTATTGCGTGGTATAATGATTTTAAATGCTTTATATTATCATTTGTGCTTTGTTTACTCTGCTCTGCAGGTAGTTTTATTCTACATCTACCAGTGCTGTTATTTATACTACCGTCATTTAACAGGCCACTGTGATAAAATCAACGTAAAAGTCAATATACATAGACTACCACACAGTTTATCACTCCTGAAAATATCACTAGCTTCAAGGTGGTTTATAATTTCATGAGCTGTCTTTTCAGGAGAACAGCAAAAGAAACCATTTGGGTTGATGACAAGCAATTCATAAGATAAAATACCGATCTATAAAAACATAGATATACTGTACATTCAATTTCATTTCGTTTCAATAGAGAGAATCTGCACCATTCATAAACACTGAATCAATATAAATAATGTTATTGTCTGGCCTGTAAAAACAATAACCCTGTACTTTCCAACAATCATAGCCATGGGTTCTACAGTAAGAATCCTAAAGCAGGTTTTATTTTCCAATACATTTTTTAACTCTGCTACTTTTTACCATTGAATACACCAGTAATAAGGTTGGTGTAATGCGCCTGGGCACACAAACCACAACCAACTCCAGATATCCTTGAATCAGGTTTATTCAAAACAGCACAGCACAGCAAGGGTTAACTTCAATCAAGCAAGGTACAGAAGGATAAGGCAAATCCAGGTCAGTAACAATCCGAGGTCAGGGCTGGCAGCAGGCAGAATGGTCAATAACAATCCGAGGTCAGGGCTGGCAGAGTTCAATCAGAGTTAGTTTCAGACCAGGTCACTGAGGAGATGACAAGCAGATAAGGCTACAGAGGCTATATCGGGCAATGGTGTAATGGACAGGTTCTCCTTAAATGGCCAGGATGACCAATCACCTTGCGCCACCTGGCACTGTCTGATAGGAGACTGAGTAAATCCCCTGCAGCTGATTGGCCGCAGGGAATTCAAACTAACTCTGTCCCGCCCTAGGGCGAGGCAGCCGAGTGCCACGCCCTCGGAGGGTACAAGAGGGACGCATGGTGACACACGCACCTCTTCCCACAGTACCCCTAGGACGTGCACTACTTTGCACTTGCAAAGGAGTGCTGGGAGCAGGAACCACATCCAAAGGGATGCAAGGGCTGCTGCCTGGCTGAACAGTACTTTGGCCAGGGCGGATCCCTCCGCCTGTAGAGACAGACAAGCTGCGAGCAGGGCAGCAGCCTCCGCCATGCTGCCTGCTACTGTGGCGTCCCCCTCTGTGGCTGGGAACCCCAGGGACACCGCGGGCTCGCAGGGCGGGTAAGTTCCTTACAGTTGGGATGTCTTTGCAAGCATCCTCCGACACTAAACAACATAATAATCAGTACATGTTGTCATTTATTATGGTCAGCACAAGCTGGAAAATAAAGAGTTTAATCCTGGCTATAAACATGGAAATGTCTGCATTCGCACAGTTATGAATTAGATTTACCATCAGTTATGTTGAAATGCAAAAGATACAAAACAACTCATAATTTACATCCCCATTCTGATTCCTGCAATTAGTAACAACATGTTCTGTTTTGGTAACAATTATTTTCCATGGAAGCAATTCTTCGTAATTATGAACACCAATCATGCTATTTACATCTTAGCTATGTGAACAGACACAGGCACAGAAAATGTAATTTTATCTGATGTCTTAAAAACTTGCGCTGAAAGAAGTACTTGACTTGTCATTGCATGCATAGCTTCTTTACTGATCAAACAGCTTCAATACTATTTTCTTTACTAAAACGTGTTCAGATCTGAGGTGAATATCATTTGAAAGTAATTTCTGTTTCTGGCTGAACAGGCAAATAAAAATAGTCCCCCAGCTTCTTACTGCCCATATAAATCCTCCTGTCAAAAGTAAGTAATGTGAATGGTATGTTCCAAATATTTATTCCAAAAGACCCTTGGGTTTCTCTACTGCATTCAAACCTTTAAACATAACAACAGACAATTACAGCTAGTCAGCTAGTTACCCATTTTTTACTGCAGTCTGCAGCAGACAGCAGACTCGACCTATAGAGGTGAAATCCCGAATGAACAATATATTAGTGAATGAAAAGCTAACAAGTATTTTGTCAGATTCCCATGATAAGTTTATGTCCATTTGGGGGCCATGGTTACAATAAGCTAATCTTGCGGTCACCAACCGGTGGTCCACGAGAAGATTTTGGGGGTCCGCAGCTCTGGTCGGTGCACCCCCAAGTAGGGTCAGAAGGACCCTGACGTGTTTCATGATACAACCTGCTCACTCTCCCATTGTAGGCTCAGATCTGGGATGGCAGAGTGTTATGATGTCACTATGGGGGAGGTTCCTCACCTTTGATTGACAACCGGCTCCACGCACATGCGTTGTCAGGAGCCGGTAGTATTAGTGATATGCGGGACCAAAAAGGTTGGCGGCCACTGTGGTAATCCATCTCTACCCCTAACAACGTTATCTGGTTGGTAATGATTTACTCTGCAATCATCACAGTCAATATATGATGTTTATTTTTCTATTTGGGTAGTTTTTCCTCACAAATTTTTAATTTTTTATTGTTTTATATGGGTAGTTTAATTGTTTTTGGTGCTCAAAGGTTGGGAAATGGTCTCTATTTAGTGAAAGGAAAACACGCTGTACAAATCAGTTTTATTGTCATAATTATATGTACATGTATGTTGACATTGTTAGAGTATGGAAATTGTCATTGCCACATGTACTGTTTCACCGTACCTCTCCTTTATGTTGTAGATATATGCGATTCTTTATTTGTTTAATGTTTTTATAAAATATTTTTAGTAACTCATTAAAAATCAAAGGTAGATTATGTTATTTGTGTGAAAAACAAAATTATTTTATCACAGTACAATATTGCTAGTGGCAGCCATATACCATGAATAGACCATACTCTGTTCAGAGAGAGTCCAAAAATCACTGGCAGTCTTTTTGGGTTGCTTACACTGCAATTAGAAGCTTATGTACTCTTGAATGTACATCAACGAACCATTCTCCTCACAGTGGGTTTCTAAGTTGGACACACTTCCAGCCTCAACCTCTGTCAAAAACAAATAAATAAAAAAGAAGTTAAGCTTTAGCTAACTAGATGTCACAGTGCTGCCTAACCATCCTCTGTGAGATTTTTTTAGAGATCACACTATATTTATTAGTCCAGTAATATTTACCGTTCTTCAACATTTGTCAAACCCTGATTAATGGGGTTCTGAAGAGTCCCTCGAAATGTGTTTGATTAAACTGAATGTAACATTTTCTAAACTTTACACAAAGCCTCTAAAATTTTTTGAAGGTTTTTAACACTGTGTCCCTGCTAGAAGGGGCCCCCCTCTCTAATTCGAATGTCACCTTAATAAAAGGTGAGGGTAAATATGATATGGTTTATTTAATCCAGAATATGTTTTTTCACTCTTTATTTATCATCATTATATCTTTTTACATTTAATAATGCAATAAAATAGAGGATAGATGAAAGGGTTTGTGTAGTGTTATACTTTAATTAAAAAAATAGAACTAAAGGCAAAGTAAAAAAAAACATCTATAATGTAGTCTGTCTGTAGCAATAACACAACAGTTTTTTTTTTTCCGCGTTTCCTCTGTAACTCACAATTATTACCTGTTAATCATATCAGTAAAGTTAGGTTCACACTTCCAATATTTATCGTTAGAAAACGAACGATTACGACCGTTTAACAATTATGCATGATTATATTTGAACGATCGTATTATGCACAATTCTGTACATGCTGTAACGATACGATCATTCAAATATAATCCACCAATAGTGTACACACGCTAGATACAATCGTTTGAACGATGCAGGGAGTGACAAGTAAAGCAGAAAGTGTATTGCAGAAACATGCACGATCACTAAACGACCGTACACACAACAGATATCGAACGATCGTTGGCCAATCAGATCCGCCATGATGGTCGTTCATTTCCAACGACAATCCTCGTTCGTCTGCGTCAATCGTTGGTCACCTTTTTTGTGAACAAATTTCGGTCGTTTGTCGTTTTATTAATTATTGGAAGTGTGTACGCAACTTAAGTCTTCATTGTTTAACTTCTTTGGAGCCAAATTGTTTGGCAAAAGTAGCAATTAGCACAGATGTTCTCAACTTTTTCACTCTGAAGAACCCTTTGAATAATTGTTTGGTCGTTGGCTTACATTTTTGCCCCAAAAAAATGTATTTAATGCGGAATTGTTCAAAGTATGCCTCCCTTGCAGATGTGGTCACAAGGCAACCCTAACAGTTAGGTAAAGAGATCATTGCTATTATGCTGATGGCCAAGTAGCTTTGGACTCAAAACTATACAGGTACCAACAGATGGGAGCTCAATCAGCCACACTTACAGGGGTGCTTACAATGGCCAGTTTCTATCCACTTGGTTGGTTTAAAAAAAAACCTGTTACTGTAACTGCTCTAAATCACCTAGACTAGCGTTTTCCAACCAGTTTCCCTAGCAATTTCCAACCAGAACCTTCGAGATCCTCCAGAGGTTGCTAGGGGTTCCTCGAGCAATGAGCAATTTGTGTCAATTTAGGTGGCCCCTCAATGATCTTTTTGGCATTCCTACCAATGGCCAGCAATGTAAGGAGCCTTCTTCTCACTGAACATCATGCTAAAGTACTGTGAGCTGTGGATATAGATATTATAGAAGGAGTTCCCTGAAGACCTGAAAGTTATTTCAATAGTTCCTCTATATTAAAAAGGTTGAGAAAGGCTGAATTAGATTGCCTATAACTCTCCTCTCAAGGCTGATGCTGTCCAAAGATGGCTATATTCCTCCTCTATGAATATAGTACAGTAGGTATAACAACTAATCCATCTAATGGCTGAGAGGGAGAAATAACTGAGAAAATGGGAGAGAGGGATTTGGTTCCCATAAAGAAGTGGCAATGTTTTACTTATATCACTTTCCCTTATTTTGGCAATCCGTATCTGTACAACCTTTACCAACCTTTATTTGATAAATCTGGCTATTTTAAGCCACAAAATGGATGAAATTGTATAGGAGAGAATATTGCTACTTTGAAAAATCTGCCACCCACATGCTACTCTATACAGACAGGTACTCAGAACAGAATTATTGAATCTATGCTTTATTGACCAGTTATTAAGAAATAAACATGCTTTCTAAGTAGGATGTATTTTGTTTCCTTTAAAAGGCTTTTCATAACTGAGGTATTACTGGTGTAGCTACATGATTCATGTTTATGTTTGCTCATTAATCTTACTTTCTGCTTCATAACAAGGTAACAGAATATGCCTGCATTTCTTTGGAAACCTGCCCGGCAGACAAGCAGCACCAGGATATAATATTAGATAAATAACCATTATGATCCACATTCATGGGACAAGTTCATTTCCTTGTTGCTAAATAAGACAAGAACAAATATATGAGCACTGATAGAAATGATACTCACTAATCTTACCAAGAAGAGGTCAGAAAATATTAATGTTATTGGATACATAAAGTTTCAGACAGTTTCTGGCTCCTCATAACCAGACTTATCCAGGAATATCACCATTGAGTTTTCTCAGAATAACCAGGACAATGTTTATCTCAACAAGTTGAACAACAATGTTTTTTTTCAGCAAGAGGAAAACAAGTTGGTGAAGAGCATCATACTGTGAAATAAATGTAACCTTTTACACTATTTCTGAAATACAAGTTAATAAATAAGTTAAAGGTTATTGCTGCTTTTACCAGAAGAACAAGTGTAATTGAAATTACCTGTGCTTCTGAAGACCCAATTTAAAACTACAAGGATTGCATAAGGTACATGTCTCCCAATGCTGTACTTCAAATAAAAAGCACAGTAGAATTTTTCCAAGCATTTCCATTACAAATGTTCTAGGAGCAAGGGTTGTAGTGCCAGACAGTTTATGATGGGATAGGAGTGAAGCGAAGACACATGTTGCATATAGGAAGCCTTTATACTGTAAATTGGCCAATAAAAAGCCATAATGCATTAAAAAATGTACCTTTATGTGGCAAATTTAGAATGCAACCACACACAGTGCATTAACACGTAAACTGTAATGTGCTAAAGGGCAAATCTGTTTCTTTATACTGTACACATTCATTGGGTTAGGGTTCAGGCTGAATGGTAACACAAATATACTGCAAGTTGTGGTGCATGTGCATCGGTGTGAAAGGGCCCTCAAGGAACCAAAATCTCCAAGAGTATATAGCAAGAGTGGTCTTAAAACATAAACTCTGTACATATGATCATCATCTAATGCACCCATCACTAATGCAAAAAAAAAGTTTATTCTCCATTTTAGTGAAACTTTTGCAGTTTCTTTAAGCTAACATTGTCAAAACCATATACTTGGTGGAAAAAAATGTATAAATAGCAGAGTAGATATTCGGTAAAAAGGCAATTCCTCTACTGTCTTGGGAACTCTTCTTACTAAGGTAATATGAAGGCCTTCTTTTCCATATTTAACCACTTTAACCACTTTTCTTTGGTTTGTGTGTAGATTAAAGGTGCATGAAGAATAACAGGGGATCCTTTTATACTACGACAAGAGAAAGTTGTGACCAAAGCAAAAGGTTAGGAAAAATCCTCCTCTAACATTCCTGTTGTGTTATTACCTACTATTTAATACTAAATTTGGAATTTACCTTAACCCCATTACTGTATACTTCTCTGCTTTGATCTGCCAATCCCCAGATATATCCATGGTTCAGAATCCACTATACCATCAAAAAGAACCATCAGAATTTTGATTTTACACTAACTTTTGTGATTTGCGTCTATGATAAATAACCTGATAAGTCTCACAATGGAAGACACCATCCAAAAGAATACACACTGCCAGGTTTATAGTAATTCTGGCTATCACAGGTCAAAAAAAGTTTTTGCATTCAGAAAAAAAGGTAGGGCACAGGCTCATCATGCATTTCGTTACTCTTCCTTTTTTAAAGTTGTAGCTTTATGATGTTTGGGCTAACCAAACAAAACTATAACACTGATTAATATCATTACATTTAGTTTATGAAAATCTTTAATTCATTTAGACTGTCTATTTATCTCATAGTTACGTGGCATATGGTCATTTACTTTACTTACTTTTTCTATTTAGTTTTGGACAGTGGGCGGTGTTTTGGATTAGTATATTTTTATACATAAGGTCCATTTCAGACCCAAGGTGCAGCACACCTTTCCCACAACCACCTTGTCAGTTCTATATTTACCTGTCCTCAATTGAGCCTATACACAGAAGTCTATAGTAATCTATTGTATTGCTGAGCCTGGGCTGAACAGGAAGAATTTTTGGAAAGCATCCATTTGTGCCAGTCTGAAGTATCTTGCTGGAACCAATATTGTTTTTTTATTAGTCTCCAATAAAAAGTAGTTTGCAGGCTATTTTCCTTTTGCTAGTTCCCATGTGCCTGTGAAGAATTAAATAAATTTCTCTATAATATTCTCTACTTAAACGTAATGTTGTTATCGAAGATTTACAAATTTTCCAGCTGAATTCCAATAAAAAAATGGAGTTATTTTTTAAAGCTATAGTGTATATATATATATATATATATATATATATATATATATATATAGTATAGTATAGTATATTATAAACTCTTCTCATAGTGAGATTTTTACTTATTTGATTGGCTGGCTTAAGTCAGCAGAGCATCATCTTGTTCACTAAACAAGTTATTCTTTGCAGAATGATTACACTATAAACAGCCTAAAATCCTTTAGTAAACTAATGCCAATATGTCTTGTGTGAAAGTTGTGTTAATCTGGGATGTAAAAACTGAAAAATAGCCACGTATTTTATCAAATTATTACTTTTTTGTCTTTGCAAGTCTGCATGAAAATGTAAGGTTAATTTTCAATATACAGCACATTTTTTAAAGTTTGTTAGGGATTTAAAGCAACAAAGAGCTGCAAGGAAAAATAAATCCCATATTGTGCTTTTCTTTGTTTGTTGAAAGCATGGATAGTTGACTAGGATTAATGAGAAAAAATTAAATACAGGTGTGATCTAAATATAGGTGTACTCTTACATAGAAGAAGCCAGCTGGTAGTACAGTGAGTTCTCCTATTGTACAGTGCTTTGCAATTAGTATTTAACATTATTATTATTTTTATTTATTTATTTAAGGAGGTACGTGCATTCGTAAATGCTAAAATATTGTCCATTACCTTAGTGGTTCTGGCTGCACCCGGTTATACTTTGCTATGGCTGTCCATAAAACATTTCATTGGGGAGATTTGCAAAGAGTTGCTATGAAATAAAACCATTGCATATGTTTCCAATATAAGAGTAGGTAATGTCTTAGTAAGTTTCCTTTATGGATTTATAATTCTCACAGCGTAACAATGAACATTTTCTATTCGGCAGCTTCAAGAATGTAAACAGGTAAAAAGGATCATGAGAGAAAAATCCAATTTTTATACTTATAATTTTTTGGCTGCCATTCAATATTATATCCCAGAAAGTAATTGATATGTTGAGCTATGATCACTCTATTAAAATGTGACATTTCAACTGAAGAGATAGTGTAGTCGTTTGAGCTCCCAACATAGAACATCATATAATGTCTTTCATGGATTTTCATTAATGTTCAGGAGACTCATTTTTATGTGATTATGCAGTAAATTTGTATTGATCCTTTACAGCAAAGGATGTTTTTCAAGAAGACACACATTTACAATATATTATTTTCAGTGATTTTTGAACTAGCATGTAAGAGTCAGATCAAAATGAGAAGAAAGCTATTTTAAAAAGGATTAGAGTTTACTTTTATTTGTTTTAATATATTATTACATACATATCAGGCCTGATTTATTAAAGCGCTCCAAGGCTGGAAAGGATACACTTTTATCAGTGAAGCTGGGTGATTCAGCAAACCTGGAATAATCTTCCTCAAAGTAATTTGCTATTTGTTAGGAAATGTTTGGAATCCTGGACCAGATCCATTCCAGGTTTGGTGGATCACCCAGCTTCACTGATGAAAGTATATCCTCTCCAGCCTTGGAGAACTTTTATAAATTAGGCCCAAAGTGTTTGTTGAGATTGCACATTTGCTAATTCCGCCTTGATAAATCAAGTCATGATTAAAAAAAAAATCTATTGTAGTAAGTACTGTCTTATAATCCACAGACGCAAATGTGAATATGAAAAGCAAATAAAAGGAAATGTCACATAATGGAATCACAAAATGTCACTGACTGAAATAAGTAAAGAACAGTACACTAGTTTAAGTGCAATATTGCACTGACATTGTAGATCTGGGCATTACATTTAAAAAAAAAACACAAACAACAATGCAGACTAGTATAAATACATCTACCACAGTGCATAACTGAGTACTTACCTTTATCTTATTGACTGGACAACAGGTTGGCATGATCACTTCTGTCCACTGTATAGTGAGGTGATCTAAGAAGCAGCAACAATGTAGCAGATTGATCTGCCTTGTGGTGAAGTGCAGCAGACATGTTTTATCAGTGGATGAACAAAATACAGACTTTTGCAAGTAAAATATGTACATTATTTGGGATTTGTGTGGGAGAGCTCCGCAGTTTCCAAAGGCTTAAGATCTGTGGTACATAAAGGTAACTTGATTTTAATCCATGCTATCAGTTTGGAACATATTTCTCTTTTGACTCTCTTAAATGGGCTTTAAGACCCTAGACCAGGGGTCAAGAACTCATAGGCATCCAACACTAAAGATTCTGCAGATGGTTGTAGTTCTAGTAGAGAACAAAGATCAGAGTAAAGTGTGTACTACTTCTTGTTATTCAAGTAGCTGTAAAGCCACCCAATCACATCTAAGGCCTGGAAATATACCCCCACCACAGTTGAGCTTACCTGCTCAACTGGGGTGCTTGGGTATAAAGCGGGTGTCTGCTTGAAGACTAGTGAGGGATGAGCAACGTCAATAGCACTTAGCTCTGAGTACTTTCAATTCAGAACTGTTATTGTTCAGCACTGAACAGGGTAAATCCTGATCAAGAAACAACATTATGGGTCTGATAGATCTATGCTATTTAGCCTCCCTGAAATAACAATAAAGTTGAATAAAAAAATGTAAAAATTAAAGTTTTTTAAGCGTTTAATTAAGCTTTTAAAGCATCACCTTTGAACAGTTTTGGCTTTGCTTTAAAATATTATTCAATTAAACTATTATTCAAAAAAGCAAAAAAGCGAAAACATGCTTTTGCAGTAAAAGGATTACATGGTCAGAAGCAGTTAAAACAGATTGAGGCATTGAAGCATTAAAACAGATGAGTGGAAACATATGTAATATTCCAAGAACAGAATCTGTGATCACATTCAGGGACATACTCAGAGATAAAAAAAATTCCAAAAACATGGAAGGTCCCCTGTAAATACAAAGTGGAGTGAAGCAAGTATGTGTAGTATACATCTTTATATGTGTGTATATGGTTGAGCATGTCTAAGTGTATGTATATAAATATATATATATATATATATAAAATGAAGATTAAGATAATAGAATGAAGATATATAAAGAAGATGAACATAAATAAATGAAGATTAGTATCTAATATCTGATTTCATAGGCCTTATACACGTGGGCTGCAACGTGTAAAACAAGCTTTTACAGAGCATTTATAAGGCTTTTATCAAGTATGTGCAGCTTTCATGAACAGTTTACAGCATTCTTAAGCTGTTGTTTGGGGGATATTAAATGCAGATCCTAAAGCGTATCTAAACTCCAAGGGTTTGTATATGTGGGTGGTGAGGTGGCTGTGCACTTACTTCTTACTAAATGCAGGTATTTCTGTTTTTTTTTTATAAGAGATTTTCCACATCTTTCAGCAATCTGTAAGATGCAGGGAGTGTAGGTGAATGTTATTATTATTATTATTATTATTAAACAGGATTTATATAGCGCCAACATATTACGCAGCGCTGTACATTAAATAGGGATAGCAAATTGTCATTTGCAATCCCTATTTAATGTACAGCGCTGCGTAATATGTTGGCGCTATATAAATCCTGTTTATTAATAATAATAATAATAATAATAACATGCACACAGTTGAAGTTAGGGATGCAGGAAGAAATTGTGCAGCAACGCCCTGCGAGATGCCTTGTTTCACCTACCTTTCACAAATATCGATATAATCGACTCGATTATAATGCACATTTTTATGGCTACCAAATAAACCATAGCACATGGTTAGAAGACCCCCTCTTTGAATTCTTTAGAAATTAAAAATCGACCACATGGTATAATGATTGAAAAAGTCACCGCTATTCTTAATGATAACTATGATAAATTTTTCTTGATTGCTCTGATGCTTCTTTTTACGTATGAAACATTTTTTCCTGATGATTACAGAAGCTTTGTAATCTACATCTTCTACTATTTTGTTTCTTTTATTTTTTGTATTGTTATAATATTGTTTGTCTTGTATTATTTTACAATTTGTATTGTTATTTTATTCTTCTGTTAATAAAACCCTTCTTTACCAGACAAATGTGCAGCAAGGCATACATTGGTTGGCATTCATTCCTAATAGCACCCCATCACACCTTACCAATGCACTGCAGAACAACAAACTACAACTCATTTCTGTGGTTTGCTTCATGTAAATAATTTCTGTGTGGTGTGTTGGGCAGCCCATTCAAATAGAAAACGCAGTGCACGGACATACAGAAATATAACACAATACATACAGAAATATACACAATATAACTAAAGTCTGAGGTTGTAATTTGAGCATGAATTATTTCACAGCACATACAGCTAGTGAGGTTGTGTGGATTGACTCCTTGTAAGGAAAATGTGTTAGGTCTAATTTTTAATTTCATATAGAGTAGGTAAAGTTAAAAACCTTGCCATATTATTTATTCCTCCATGTGTTTAACTGGAGAAATTCCTATGCACTTCCTGCCCTGGAGACACAACAGAATATAAATATCTCCCCAAGATGAACAGAATTCTTAATTGTAGAGTAATATCATGGTAATAGATAACTAACTTCCTGTTCTATTGACACTCTAAGATGTTGGATTTTCCATAAAATTCTGTTGCTGGAAGTGCTGAGAAATATAGTATGACATTTATTGTTCTTCCTACTTTGAGTGTCAAATCTGATTGAACACATACTGTCTAAAATTAGAGATGTAAACGCACATTGCCCATACAACAGACATTCTGTCCACCATATTGCTTGTTATATTTATGTTCATTTTTTAAACAGATTGTTAAAGCTTGCCTTTGTTGTTTATTTAGGGTTTAGTTTAGTTTAGTTTAGTTTTATGAGGCATTTTTCTGCAGCTCAGCTGTCCCAAATCTCAGGCTGTTGTTACCAGCGTGTTACAATATTTTGATAATGATGTCTCTGCATTTCCTATTTTACAATTATACCCTCAGATCCCAGAAAACCAGTAAGTCCTAAATTTTACCACTTTCTACATTTATGATTTATAGATACTCAGCTTTTACAAGCATGCTTATTTACATTCACATGTTTGATGCTATGCTACAATGTATGGTGTATTTACTGGCAATTGTTTTTAATTTATTATGTTTCATGTAGCAAAAATATTTGGTATGTCACGGTTTTAGAAATCATTTACTACTTAGTAGCAGGGGTAAAAGGAGAGTAGCTACAGTCTTTGTATTGTGCCAATGACAAATGCATTATACCACCTGCATGCTAACATGCATTATGCCACACATCAGTAGATTTTAACAAACTTGCAATTTTTTTTCAGTACATCACAAAGCCCACTATGGACGTGAATTGGGGTGTCATTTCAAGAGAATGACACTGCAACTGAACAGTTTCCACCTGACCATGCATTACCATAAGGTGCAGTAAAGTCAATGTTTTACTATTCATTACCACCATGGAAAGATGTGACCCTGGCCTATGAGGGGATTTTCTATAACGTAGGGGTTACTTCTCACTTCCTGTTGAATCTCTGGGACAGGAAAAATAAATAAACAAGCACAGACGGCAAAAAAACAAAAAAAGGGGTTCTTGAAATTTCCAGTCGGATCTAAATTAAAAGTTTTAGCTGTGCAGCCATTAATAAGTCATACATATATCTACTAGGCATAACAAGAAACAACATAATGTGCACGAGTCTTATTCAAACTAAATGCATTTAAACTGCATTGTACAGGTAGCCACCGGGTTACATATGAGATAGGGACTGTAGATTTGTTCTCAAGTTGGATTTGTATGTAAGTCGGAACAGGTACATTTTTTTAATAAATGCAATTAGGACAGGTTTGTTTCAACATATTATTAGGCAGTGTGCTGTCAGTTACTGTATAAAATCTTCACTGTGAGTTAATCACAAACCAAGCAAAAAAAAAAAAAACTATGTAGCAAGCTGTGCTTTGATATGCTAAAAGAAATAACAGCAGAGTTTGTCTTGGTCATTAAAAAGTTACAAGAGGCTGCAGAAAGAGCTCACTCCCCTATGTTAACTCAAAACCTCAGCTGTGTTTAGAAAAAGATTTTTTTTTTTGCAGCTTCCCATCTGTACAGAAGAGCAGATAAAACGGTGTGTATCTAGGAGTTGTCTGTATGTCGGATGTCCTTTACCTGAGGATTACCTGTATTGACCTCTGACAACTCATTAGATTGGCATAACAAAATACTGCTAAATTATCTCTAAGGTCCATGTGACCTAAAGTGACTTGCAGGATTTTTCTGCTGAGAATGCTGGATTTTATGTTCTAAACCAGAGGTGTCAAATTCAAATACACAGAGGGCCGAAATTAAAAACTTAGACCATGTCGGGGGAAAAACTTGAAATTTATTAATAAAATTGAGGACGTTTTCCTTCTCATTAAATATAAAACATTTTCATATGGAAACAAAGAGGTATTTCTTAACATTCAACCTGGAACAATCCTATAATAAAGAGGCCTAAGATTTTTTTTAAAATGTTATTTAGGAAATCTTAAAATCTAATGCCTTTTTCTCTATTTGTAGCCTTCTGAGTAAAATTTCAATGGTAACCTGTCCCCAATGTTTGTTATAGCTTTCACTGCTTTCACCAGTTCTTTATATAATATTTGCGAAACTTTTTTTGGCACTTCATTATGTCACAGCTCTTCATTTAACCATTCCCAATCATTCACACCACATACCCTGCATAATGTACCCATACCACCCACACTGCATTCTATGTTGGTTCTTCCATCCCCTTCCCTTTATTTGCACCATGTTCTCTGACAGCCCCCTTCAGGTCTTCTCTAGCACCTCTGCCCCCACATTCCACACTGCATTCTTCAGCAGCTGCAACTTTACCATTCAAATTATTCTTCTTTCTACCATGGCTGACCTTCAAAGTTATGGGGTCAGAAGTTATAATTAGAGCTGAACTCCAGCCTTACCTTCTTTTTTCCACATTTGTAGATATACAACCTCTCTGGTGCTGAAAGTGACTATTATTATGAAATAGAAGACTGTTCCATAGATGCGAGTGATGCCGAGACCACAATTCCCGGCATTACTTGGATCTATAGAACAGAACAGGCCGGGAATTGTAGTAGTGGCATCACTCGCTGCAATATGTAACGCCGGGCGCGCCAGATGCAATTCATTTTCAGAACTCTTTGGGGGGCCAAACAAAAGGACCTCACGGGCCAGATTTGGCCCTCGGGCCACAGTTTGACACCCCTATTTTAAACTTTGCCTGTAATAAAGAATGTATGACAAGGAGAGGACATAGGGAGATACAAAGTTTGCCACTGCATAAAGGCCCTGGACCCTCCTCAGCTCCAAATCTGCAAAGGGGCCCAGTGTTGGCCACAACTGTGCATGACAACTGAGGCTAGGTACACACGTGCAATATTTATAAAATTAACGATTAACGACCGATTAACGATTATTCACGATTATTTTAAATGATCGCATAGTGCACGATTCTGTACATGGTGTAACCTTATGATCCCTTAAACATAATCCACCAATAAAGGGAGGCCTGCAGCAGGGCACTGAGCGTAGGGCTGGCATGACTGGGTGTTTGGGCAGCCCCCCCCTCTCTTTTCCTGTTAGATAGGTCATTCGGGGGTTAACGTGTGAGAAGAAGTTTAAGGGGTGGGATTAGCTAGAGGTCTGGTCGGATGTTAAGGGGAGGAGAATAGAAAGGTTTAAGTAAGAGGGCACGTGGGAAGTGAGGGACAGTTTTTTCTGGAAAGGAAAATTAGAGGTAGGTCTGCATCATGGAGTCTTGTGACGCCTTGATGGCTCAGCTTAGGGCTGCAGCGGCCTCACGGGGTGAGACTTGGTTGCAGGAGAGGGTGGAAGAAGTTATTGGGGGGGCTGCTAGTGGGCCCCAGGTAGGTAGATTAGGGGGGCTACGGCCTCGGAGGCATAGGAAATTAGCCGGGATGGGATTTTATTGTAAATTAAAAGGGGGGCAGGATTTTACAAAAAATGTTTGTGGTAAAGCAGGCTGTTAAGGGTTACAGGAAGGGGAGGCAGACGGCCGATCTCAGAAGACCAGTATCACTGGAGTTGTTGGGGGGTTTGTTGCCGGTGTTGGGGAGCGTGTGCACAGGTGGTTACGAGAGATTGCTGTTTAGGGCGGCTTTTGTCTTGGCATTCTTTGGGGCTATGAGAATCGGGGAGTTAGTCAGTCCGGCCAGGCACAAGGCTGGGGGAGTGATGTTCCAGGATGTGACATGGGCACTGGGGGAGGTAAGTTTACTTATACGGCAATCAAAAACTGATCAAGCGCGTAAAGGTTTTAGGGTGCGGCTTTTCAAGATGGAGGAATCCCAGGTCTGCCCGGTCTCCGTGGTGGGGGAATTTCTTAGGGTCAGGCCACACGTGGAAGGTTCGCTTTTAATTCATGAGGATGGGGCCTGCTTGTCCCGTTTTTAGTGTATAGCAGTGTTCAGAAAATGCTAGTGGTTCATGGGGTTGGACCCTGGGGTCTACTCGTCTCATTCCTTTCGGATTGGGGCGGCCACGGAGGCCTCTGGATGGGGATTGGGGGAAAGGATAATCCGGCGGATTGGGCGCTGGGAATCCAGGCGTTTTCAATTGTACGTGCGGCCTCACCTGTTGTGAGGTGTCATGGGCGGGGGGGTAAGGGGACCCCTAATTGCGGTATGTATTGGTGGCTGTTTTATGTTTATTTTGTGTTCTAGGTGCGCGTCCGTGCTTGGTTTGGATTTTGGGACATTCCTTTGTCTGGTGGGGCACCAAGCGGGCGGAAGTTCGACCAGATGAACGGCAATTGGGGTTCCCCAGAGAAGTGGCTACGGTGCGTTGGCTTGGTATTCCCTGGACGTTGTGGAGTAGAGTTGTGTCGGATTTCAGGAGATTCGCATTGTGGGACCGCCCGCCGGATGTGGTAGTTATACATGCGGGGGGTAATGATTTAGGCCGCAGGTCCATGCGGGAGTTAATCAGGGATGTCAAGTTGGATTATCTGAGATTACAGGTGGAGTTCCCGAGGCTAGTGATTGTGTGGTCAGATATGGTGGCTAGAGCTGCATGGCGGGGTGCGGGCTTAGTGGACAGGGTGAATAAGGCAAGGATAAAAATGAACAAAGAGGTGGGCAGGTTTGTGGCCCGGAATGGAGGGGTGGTGGTTCGCCATAGAGAATTGGAGGAGGACACCAGCAAGTTCTTGTGGCAGGATGGAGTGCATTTAAATGCAGTGGACATTGATATGTGGTTCCTGGGATTGCAGGATGGCATACAGACAGCTCTTCGGGTGTGGAGGGGCGCTCAGGCATGAGGTTTCCCGCCTGAAGCGCTGTGGCGGTTGGGGTTTAGGAGGGTAAGAGTCCTGTTGGTAATTGGGAAGGGCAACCCATTGGTAGGGTGCCCATTTAAATGGTATTATGGTGGGGCCCCTGAGGCGGAGGTGGGCGGCTAGGGGCCAGTGTATGGTAAAACAATTTTTGGAGGAACGGACTTTACCTTTTTTCCTAGTCCTGCAGCTTGGTGGAGTAGACCGGAGTTGGTTGTCGGTTATAGTGCAATTGGGCACAGTGAAAATGGGGTTGTGTTATAGTTTGATTGGTTGGAAAAGGTTTATATTAATAAAAATGTAAAATATATGTAAACAGTATACTAATGTTATATGTCTTTATATGTTAATTTGAGAATATTTATATGTTATTTAAATATGGTTGTAATTAATGGTTATTAATGGTTATTTATTGTTATTTAAGTTGTTTGTTAATAAAAGGCTGCTTGCCAGCCAATTTAAACCCAAGGAAGGTGTCTGTGCGTTTTTGGGGGGAGGAGTATTGGCTGGTAGGCAATAGTGAAGAAAGTGCGGAAAAAGTTAAATGGTAAGTGGTGTGCGTAAAATGTTTTTGGGTATTGGAAAAACTTGGCTGGGGTTGTCTCTAAAGGGGTGGGGGCGGGAGATCCAAACTACCCTTAGTCAAGGGAGGCCTGCAGCAGGGGACTGAGCGTAGGGCCGGCATGACTGGGTGTTTGGGCAGCCCCCCCCCCCCCTCTTTTCCTGTTAGATAGGTCATTCGGGGGTTAACGTGTGAGAAGAAGTTTAAGGGGTGGGATTAGCTAGAGGTCTGGTGGGAAGTTAAGGGGAGGAGGATAGAAAGGTTTAAGTAAGAGGGCATGTGGGAAGTGAGGGACAGTTTTTTCTGGAATAGAAAATTCCCACTCACCCTCCCTTTGGAGCAAGATTATGTGTCGTAGGCGGTTGGGGTTTAGGAGGGTAAGAGTCCTGTTGGTTATTGGGAAGGGCAACCCATTGGTAGGGTGCCCATTTAAATTGTATTATGGTGGGACCCCTGAGGCGGCGCTGGGCGGCTAGGGGCCAGTGTATGGTAAAACAATTTTTGGAGGAACGGACTTTACCTTTTTACTTAGACCTGCAGCTTGGTGGAGTACACCGGAGTTGGTTGTCGTTTATAGTGCAATTGGGCACAGTGAAAATGGGGTTGTGTTATAGTTTGGTTGGAAAAGGTTTTTATTAATAAAAATGTAAAGTATATGTAAACAGTATACTAATGTTATATGTCATTATATATGTTCATTTATGTTAATAGAGAGAATATTTATATGTTAATAAAACCCAAGGAAGGTGTCTGTGCGTTTTTGGGGGAAAGAGTATTGGCTGGTAGGCAATAGTGAAGAAAGTGCGGAAAAAGTTAAATGGTAAGTGGTGTGCGGGAAATGTTTTTGGGTATTGGAAAAACTTGGCTGGGGTTGTCTCTAAGGGGGTGGGGGCGGGAGATCCAAACTACCCTTAGTCATGTAAACACACTAGATCTGATCGTTTGAATGATCTTTTGTGAATCATCATTCGAATGATGCAGGAAGTGACATGTACAGGAGAAAGTGTACCACAGAACAAGCGATCAGTGAACGACCATACACACAATAGATAGCGAATGATTGTGCCCAATCAGCTCTCCCGGGACGGTCGTTCGTTTTCAGCGACATTCCTCGTTCATCCTCGTCGTTGGCCAGTTGTTGTTCACTTTTTTTTGGTTAACCATTATCTGATGATCGGTTGTTAATCATTCATTTCCAACAATAATTTTTGCACTGTGTACGTAGCACAGTGGCATTCCCAGCTTCCCTAGCATGTGCCGGGATCACGTATGTATATGTCATCCTGGCACAGCCAATCAACGTGGTTGAAGATCATCTGGAAGAATAGAAGAAAGTTGACGCTGACTGGCGCTGGAACACTGAGGTGACTTTGCTGGAACGCAGACAGGTGAGTTTGCTGGGTTTAGTTCCTCAATACCAGTGATCGCCAACCATTTTGGTCCCGCGCACCACTAAAATCACCAGCACCTAACCGCGCATGTGCGGGGAGCCGGGTGTCACTCAAAGGGGGAAAAACCTCCCCATTGTGATATCATATTGACATAACCCTGCCCACTCTCCTATCACAGAGCTGAGCCTGCAATGGGCCCACTTCCCTGCACCTGGGACTTGTACGAGGGACGTGTTCTGCAGCTCTGGCCGGTGTGTCCCCCCAGTGGGGTCCTTACAGTGATACCCCTCGGGGGTGCACCGGCCAGAGGTTTTTATTAATAAAAATGTAAAGTATACAAGACCCCCAAACTTTTCTCGCAGACCACCAGTTGGTGACCACTGCTCTATAACACATTTGCAGGTATTCTATTCCTATAGATTTGTATGAAATATCGGTGAACCCATTACACAGCTCTAGTACTGTGTCCCTAGTCACTGACACAGCAAGCAGCATAATGGTGAATGCAACCCTGTGTAGATGCTCATATGTTCACCTGTTTCTCATGCAATACAGTATAACATCCTGCACCATGACAAGTACTGTATAGAGAGACGAGGAGGAGCTGTGTGTGGGGAGAAGAGAACATGAATGGCTGAGCCATAGACAGGGAGTGAAGGAGACACAGAGGAGACAAAACAAACACACAAAGGTGATGTGTGAGGGCGGGAAAGGCTGTCTGACAGGAACCTGTGAGGGGGGAGGGGCGCTGACTGTACGGCCTCACTGACAGAAGCTGTGGTGAGGAGGAGGGGGGCTGTACGGAGGAGGGCGGGGGCTGTACGGAAGGGCTGGCTGTGTCCTCCTCAGTGACAGCCGTGTTCAGTGAGGGAGGGGAAGCAGCTTCATGTCCTCGGTGACAGGAGGAGGAGGAGCAGCGTGGTGTGAAGGGGACAGCGGCAGCACATGCATGGCAGGCACCCCCGGCACATCTCCTCACCACCTCACATGGGATGGACGATAACATACCGCGCACGTCATAACACACAATGACACCGGAGGCGTGACGCCGCCATGTATAGGATTCCTGTCGGCCGGGGCTGTGGAAAGTTTCTGAGTTGCCCTGTGGCATTATTATAGAAGAAGCAAGCTGCCATCTGTGTATCCGGGGGGAGCAGTGCCCTGTGTGCCCCATGGATGGGGTGTGTGTGACTGGCTGCCATAGGTAACACAGGAGGATCTAGTGAGCGCGGATCACCTGGATCTACTAAAGGATCTACAGACGTCATGCACTATGTAGCGATGTGTGTGCTCTGACGATCAGGAGGTGACCGGGAAAGCTTTGTGTTCACACCCTGTACTAGCCCGCCTGCACCGGTGGATGAGCTGTGACCCGGCCGGTGCGTGTTGGGGATGGGCGGACGACAGAGCAGCAGCCCGGCCTCAGACGGTCGGACACGGGCGTACTCAGGTTCGGACATCCCTTCCAGCACGGGCCGGGGACCGATCAGGGGCCCGGCGGGGGTGGCTGCCTCCACTTCGTCTCCCCTGCCCAGGTACCCGTACATTTCGGCCAGTCACACGGCGGGGGCGACTGGCAGCGGACCCGGGGGATCGGAGCACACGCCACTGGCTTTGAATGCCCGGAGCCGGTCTGTTGGGGGGATTCGCAGCCAAGCCCCGCTCAGTCAGGCTGGGCTGAATATACCCGGAGCGGCTCGGGACTCTGGCAACAGCACACCCGAAGAAGGAGGCAGAGAGCGGGCACCGGGGGGAGGAGGAGGCTCCAGGCTGCTGATTGGATCGCTCCCCTCTCACCTCTCCCCGCACCTCTTTGGAGGTGAGTACAGTGACATCACATGGCTTCTGAGGACACAGAGGGGCTCACCAGGAAGTCACATGACTCTGCTACACTGAGGAATCCCCATTGTGTCACCTCACATGCAGCAACACTGCCCGACACTGGGATCCCCCTGTGCTGTACACTGCCCGACACTGGGATCCCCCTGTGCTGTACACTGCTAGACACTGGGATCCCCCTGTGCTGTACACTGATCCCCCTGTGCTGTACACTGCCGGACACTGGGATCCCCCTGTGCTGTACACTGCCAGACACTGGGATCCCCCTGTGCTGTACACTGCCAGACAGTGGGATCCCTCTGTGCCACAATGCTATTACACCTATACTTTTCATTTCCTTACATATTGATTTGTTGAGCCCTTATATTGTACACCTCACACTAAGCAATAAATGCTGTGACATCACACTGCTGAAAGATATAAAAGTGTATGTGTAGCAAAAACTTTTTCAGTGTTGGATAGAACAAGAAAAATTCAACCACTGTCAGTTGATGTTGCAATGTTCTGTTTGGGAAATTATATGATCGTCCCAGAGAGTAAGCTTGTTTAGACCTGCGGCACCCAGGATTGGTTTCAGGCATAAACTAATGGTGTTTGCAAAGATAAAATCTTTCTAAAGTAAAATAAATGGACACCAGTAAGAATTACCTTCATCACTTCACTAGATCTCTGGATTTCTGGTCACTATTTATCTCATGGCAGCAGGGAAATATCCCCATCAGAACATACAAATGACAGTGATTCTGTATCTTCCATACTTTATTCAGAACTAAACAGAAAATAATTGGTTTTACCTATATGTTGTAAACATTGTGCTTGGTGTATAGTTGAAGGTAGCAGAAGTTTGTATGCTTCCTTCTTTGTGGTGGAGGTAGTGATCATATGGGAAATTCTTACCTGTTTGATCACTGCTTTGCTGCACATGGGAGTTTTCTACTTTCTGCAGTGATGACAAATAATTTCATACCATGTCCCATCTGACAAATTTTCTAAGGCAGTCATCTAACAGCACAGTTGTACCCCGCTTGCATCACTTTTTACCCGGTTTTACCTGTCAAAATATCGGTGATGGCACCCCTACCGCCCCCCCCCCCACATACACACACATGCAAACATTGGGCCTGATTAAATAAAGCTCTCCAAGGCTGGAGAGCATACTTTTTTTATCAGTGAAGCTGGTTGATCCAGCAAACCTGGAATGTATCTGACCAAGGATTAAAAACATTTGCTAGCAAATATCAGGTAACTTTGTAGAAATCCATTCCAGGTTTGCTGGATCAACCAGCTTCATGGATAAAAGTGTGTATCCTCTCCAGCCTTGGAGAGCTTTATTAATTCAGGCCCAATGTGTCATTACCAACTTGCATTGCAGACTTTAGGGGAAAATCTCGATGTTGGAGAGGTACATCTAGTGTTTGCTATAGCCTTTTCTTAATTATGTAAGCTTGATGGTATATTGTCTGTAAGCAGTGCTCTACAATGGTGTTTCTCAACCAGGTTTCCTCCAGAGATTGCTAAGGGGTTCTTTAAGCAATAAGCAATTTGTTCTTCTCGGGTCAGTTTAAGTGACATCAAAGATATTTTTGGCTATCTTTATGGGTGACATTCTTCAGAGTTACCAGCAATGTAAGAGGCATTCTTCCCAATGACCACCTCACTGTGAGCTGTGGATGTAGCAGGAGTTGTCTAGAAGGACCTGAATGTTTTTTTAAGGTTCCCCAATGTAAAATGGTAGAGAAACACTGCTCTACAACCTTGGTGTCTAACATGTCTCAGTTCAGGTATGGAGCACAGAAGGCAGCACCTGGGTTAGACTTAATAGCTGAAATCTCTATCTGTGACACCCACAGCTCAGCACTAAGCCCACGAACTGAACTGAGCAGCTGGCAGGCTTTCTATAGACTTATACAGAACTCCATAGAAGTGCAGAACATAAAGCTGTGATGTTGTATGTAAAGGGCAGGTACTGCAATGTCTTCTGTGACGTCACTGGCACTTTCTGTCCTTCCAGCGTGCATTACTTACACAAGATCACGACGTATAACAACAAGCAATAGATCACTTTTATAAGTTGTCAGAAAAAGAACTTCTTGTTCTTTTTGAAAAGAACACAGATAGCAGTATTTCAGATGAGTGCTGGTTTGTCTAGTAAAGATAGTATGTTGTTTGCTGTTCCGAAAACTAAAATCTTTTAGTTTGAGCAAAAACAAGGTATTCTTAGTTTTATGTTTATACAGCAGATTACAAATTTAGGGAAATTATTGTAGGGAGTTTTAGCTTTCGGTTTAGCTGATCATTATAACCAAGCCTCTTAGGTTATAAAGTCTCAATAAGGCAATTCACTAAATGTTTGAAGTGATATTTGAACACTTTGTAAGTTTTTTGAACAAGGCTAAAAGTGCCTCAACAAATCATTGTCCACACCAGGAGCTTACAGACAGTCCTTTCAAGTTTTGATATCATATATCGTATATATCGTATATTTATTAAACCCAGACATTTACTAGACATAGAATTGTTAAAAAGAACTATCACTTTGATGTGTCTTGATTCTCCACCTTCTGTAGTTATGTGCACAGCAGCAGTCTAATAGATGGTGAGAGGAGAGGTCAGCCAGGCGCTGTGACATTGCATGATGCTGTCCATACAACTTTGGATGCTTCCTGAGAGATCAGAATAATGGCATTGTTAGTGTGATATTGCTCATTTATTGACCAGGCTGGGTCTTTACCGAGGTGTATTGCTCATCTTGTACTGTAGTCTGAAGAAACATTAGAAGCTCTATGTGCTGCCTGACAGGGGTGCCTGCATCCCACAACTCTCACATTTCTTTCTTACACAAGTTTAAACAATGTGGTCTGCTGTTTGTCTTGGGTAAATCTTTAAAAGTCAGATGCAATGCTGTTTGTAGTAATGGGTATTGAAAAATTGTATATGCATACCATAGACAGGCAGTGCAATTGTGTATTCACCATTACATGTTAGAGTGATGATGTAAGTGGAGGTTCAGCTAAGTCCTGTATCCCAAACAAACATTATTGTAAATGCAGTAACATACAATTGTACCTTCCTACTACTAGGTTTGCCTAGAACGGCCAGCGCTTACATCTTCTGGCACTGTGGTTATTTCTGGAGCTCTGGCATTTGAGGTATTTGGGTCTTTGTGACAATTCACGTTATCTTAAAATTTTAGGTTATTGTGGAATTGTAAGTTGGAGGTAGATTGTGGCCTGAGTATACTACTGATGTACGGGTCTCAATGAATGAACAGTTGCATTGGTGTCATCGAGACAGTAGATGCATAATAAGTATACACATTACCTTCATGTAGTCCTCTGTAGTGTAACTGGTGGTATACCAGTAGTACTTGGCACCATATTACCACTGACTGGGTATGAATACGTGCTGGCTTTATTCAAATAGTTTGTCAGCCTACAAACAACATACGGTCTTTGATTTCTTTGTCAAGTGTTTGGGCAGTGCATAGCATTGTATTCTAGGCAGGTGTCCAGGTTTAAAAAATAAAGATATTTATCAAGGGCAGTAATAGACTTTTCTATATATGTTATATGTTTCTATTTCTCTGTTTTCTCAAACACAATCTATTCATTAGTTTTCTACAGTTTACTAATTTGTGAACCAGAATCCGCATCCACATAAGGCTCCTAAATGTAGACAAATTGATTTATCTCTAAAAGGCGAGATCATATATTTTAATAAAAACATTCAAATACTTGGAAAGTACAGATATCTTGAATTTACCTGTACACCAATGCAGGCTATATTGCCTAGTGCACATTCTTTATGTACACATGGATTTGCTCTATTTGCATGCTGAGTCTATTTAAATAAACGTGCATCTGTAGAGAAGTTTTACTTACATAAAGAGACATAATATGAGGGGCTGCACATCCACTGACATCTCTTATGTGATTTTTCCCGTGAAGTTAAATTGGCTATACACATATTTTGTTTTAGATTTGATTTGTCAGATCTGCAAAATTTGTCAATAACAGCAAATGGGTCTAGGTAAACAACAAACTGAGTTATATCCATCTTATACTCCACAAATCACAGTTGTTGGTAAATAAAAATATATCCTTAAAGGATAAACAACTAAACAAAAATGATTTGTTGCTGTGGGTTGGATGTCTGGTCTGATCTAAAAGTATTATCTAGAATCTGGTGGCAATAGCATCTCTTGTTTCCTCCATTTGATCCATTTTTCATCTTTACATCTTTCCTAAGTAAGTTTGTATATAATGTATGCATAGCCATTTGGGATACCTTTAACAGCAATTCTTTCTATACTGTAGTAAATATATTCATTGAAAAGGAAATCGAATGCACTGTGCATTTTTTCTATTTCTTCTCCAGAAAATGATAAATAGCTTTTGTCTGTAATAATGACTGAAAATGCTTTGGCATCAGATCAACACAAAGCTGGCAAATTATATTAGAATTAAATTGTTGTTATTCTGCATTATTAAATATTACATGCATACAAGATGATGTTATCAATGGGTGTTTATATGTTTCAGCTCAAGTTGTTTTTCTCAGCATGCTGTAGCACAGAAGGTCTTTTTAGTAAGCTGTGCTAAATCTCACAATGCCCTGCAGCCAGTTCAATGAAATGAGGTGTCATTAAGTGGCTTTGCACCTTTTGTAAACAAGGCCAAGCATTTTCAGTTTTCCATTACTGGACTCTTTGCTTGACTTGCTGATTGGACATACAGGACAAAGTCCAATGCTGTAGTCAGCTTTGTACCTGGGCACTTGAATACAGTCCTAACTTATATTCAGAAGGTCATTAAGGAAGTACTAGAGTCTAGTTAAACAGTCATTAGCATGCAGCGATCAAAGGTTGTAGTTTAGTGTATAGACAAGAAAGGAAACCCAAATGAAATTATAGATAATCAACATAATTTGGAAAACTTAAGCAATTTGTTCAGAGCTGGAAATTAACATGCTATTGGATGGCTAATCCTATGAAGGAATTGTTCAGTGATAAAGAGTGCTGGTCTTTAGTGCAATCAAAATTCTAAACTCCGACCAGGACAGACAGTTGTTTATTCACTTGGTTTTCCTCTCCCACGTGCACAACAAAGCACACCATGGGCAACCAGATATGCATGTGGCTGCAGCTGTGGAGCAAATCCTAAACAGCAACTGTGCAGCCAAATACAACCTGTCATTTTTGGTAACTTCACCGCTATCTGCTGCAGCCATGTACAACTTGAATGGAGGAACTGGAACAATGGTTGAGCCCGCTGTGGCTCACTGTGGGTATGAAATGGTCTTTAAAGAATATGTAAAGGCAACAGATAAAGTATGGAAAGAATAGACCCTTTATCAAGTTTTGGTTCTTGCCTGTGTTCCTGCTTTGGAGATTCACCTCTGTTATTTGGAACTACAGCAACTAGCACTCTCAAAAAATCGGCACGGCGCCTGACTCAAAAGATAATAGGAGAGTTTAAACTTGGCAAGTTGTGCCATCAGTAAGCCAAAGCCCTATTAATTACTCGTTTGGCTCCCATGTGCTCTTACCACTCCAAAATGTCCACATTTTGGATCTCTACTGCTTTTCTGGCTAGTCACAGTTGGGTTTGGAATTTATTTCTACTGCTATTATTATTATGAATATTAATAAACAGGATTAATTTAGACCCAACATATTACTCAGCACTGCTACCATTATACTGCGTTTTGATTTTTCTGGGTCATTCTGATTTTATAGTACAGGTATATTTATTTCTCTGCATATTCTGTGCTGTGTTTAGTATTTCAATAGTAACCCTCAAGCAACTAGAAACTTATCCAGAATCTACAAATCCCTGTGGGTTCTGTGTAATGGGGAATTATACTGTATTGTTGTATAGGGAATTAAAGCAAGCTGTTATGATACTTGTTTTTACTTGATTAACGATATGAAATTCCAACAACCGTTTAATAAGCGATATTGGATAATTGGTTTTCACCTAAAAGAAAAAACACTGAATAGAAAGATGTGTCCGCACAATCTCTAGATATAGTGATGGTATAAATCTTACAAACCTATTGTGATGGATTTAATATTTTGCAGTGTAGCTGAAGAATATGGGCCTTGTTTTCAATATGTGATAAAGTATTGTCACAGACCATCTGTGTTGAGTGTACAAACCTGATAGATTGTTGTATACTAACCCATATACACATTCTTTGCTGCTAGAATAAGTCTGGGTGCAAAAGACAGAGACCATTATTTGCTGTGACACTGATAAACGAGGCCAAGCTGGACTGATTTATAATAATTATAAAAAAAGATAAAGAGAAGATGAAACACACACACACACACACACACTCCCCCCCCCCCCCCCCCCCCCCATTGATACATAGATCACAAAACTGGCTAAACAGATTTGCCAACTGTTTTGGCAGGTGAACAGATTCTACACACTCATTCAATCAATTTTTTTAAAAAAATCCGATAAATCCATGAGAGATGAAATACATTTAGGCTAGTTTTTTTTTTTTGTTTGTTTTTTTGGAAATAACAATGGTTTATTCTTGGCATTCGGTGAAGACAGATTGTTCAATCTTGTAGGCTGTTAGGCTATTTTTCTGGCACTGCACATACCGGTATTATCATGAAAGTCCTGTGTTTATTTTGAGCTTTTTGTGTACGGTCATTGGATAAGATTCAAGCACAGTCACTGCACCGTAATGTAAAACGTTTTTATGTTATTTCTAGCTTTCAAAATTCAATTTGAGATTCATTTAATTGTGTATTGGAGCTGTGCCTTATTTCTCATTTGTGCTTGTACAGAGTCCATCCATTTCTGCTGCAGAAGTCTGGCACCAACATAGATAATGGCAACAACATCAATCAGATGATTTGGTGAGCCTTGAAATGGGTTTATTTTGTTATTTTAGTTTTTTTTCTTTTACTTACACATTGTTTTTTTTTATTTTGGTTAGAAAAAAAAAACATTACAATGGTTTCCTTTAATTTATGTACATTTAGGTAAATACTGAAAAAGGTCTGCCGATCTTAAAAGCTGTTACAGATCTCAGTAGTTCATGCAGAAATTTGCATACTCAAGTAACATTTTCCACCTAACTTTTTAACTTCAACGTGCTTGTTGTGTTCCTTATTTTTAAAAAAGTAATTTTTCAATAGGTTTATTCGGGGTTCATAACAACAGAGGAAAAAAAATAAAACAGCAATATCCCCCCACTCAGTTTTGACACTTGCCAGAAAGGTCCACAGATTAGTGACATGGGGCACATAGCATGGGTGGCACCTTCCCAGGCTCCAAGAAGTGACGAGATGGGTGTCACATCTTCAAAAAAGCCAGCAGTGGGAAGAACAAATGTAAAACCTTTTTTAGAACCTTTCTTTAACCTTTTTAGAGAAACATTGATGTGGGACATGACAGTTTTACATTTATTTTTGAACACAGCTGACCTGCTGATTTACTGAATTTTTATGTTGCGCAGCTTGTGAAATGTCTGGGGCTTCCGGTTTACCTCTTTTCTAAATGTCTCTAAATTGTGCCAGTGCAAACAAATTTTGCTAAGATTTTTAGGCATGAGTAAACATGATTATTTTTCATGTTTACATATGAGAGAAGGATGTAACATTATGTGTGAGAAACATACCTAAAGTGGAACTAAATTGAAAAGTGGCAAAAAAAAATTGCTCAGGGCAGTCAGATCCATCTAGAGGTGTCTTGCTTAGGGTCCTGCATCATTCCAGCATCTGACCCGGAGCTAGCGCGCCAGGCGCCGCCATCTTCCTGGTTCTTCCTGACCCAGGTGCGAGATCGGGTGACGTAGGTTGGAAAAAAAACTTGCCAATCTCACTGTGAATGCGTGAGTTTGTCAAATATTTTTCTTTGCGTGAAAAGGTTCCTTCTGCGCATGCCTGAAGGAGCACCCAAGACCCTCCTGGGATGCGTAACGTAGGTATCCCGGGAGGCTTTGCTCCCCCATTCATTTTCGATCGCCTAGGGAACGGTACTGCACTTTTTTTTTTTTTTTTTTTTTTTTTATAATAGTCTTTAATGTAAAGTGAAATTTTTGAGTTTAGGGATGCTTTAATCAACTTTTTTCTAATTTGTTTTTTTTTACCACAATTGATTTTAAATGAAACAACTCAGATGCAGTTGTTCATGTTGTGCAGCTTTCAGCTTTAATTCAGTGGGTTGAACAAAAAGATTACATAAAAATGTGAGGAACTAAAGCCTTTTTTTTTTTACACAATCACTTCATTTCAGGGGCTCAAAAGTAACTGGACAAATGAAAAAGATGAAAATAAAATGTTCATTTTTAATACTTGGTTGAAAACCCTTTGCTGGCAATGACAGCCTGTAGTCTTGAACACATGGACATCACCAGATGCTGGGTTTCTTCCTTTTTAATTCTCTGCCAGGCCTTTACTGCAGCGGCTTCAAGTTGCTGTTTGGTTGTGGGCCTTTCTGTCCGAAGTTTAGTCTTCAACAAGTGAAATGCATGCTCAATTGGGTTCAGATCAGGTGACTGACTTGGCCATTAAGAAATATTCCACTGCTTTGCTTTAATAAACTCCTGGGTTGTTTTGGCTGTATGTTTTGGGTCATTGTCCATCTGTATTATGTAATGCTTCTCAATCAATGTGACTGCATTTAGCTGGATTTGAGTAGACAGTATGTCTCTGAACACCTCAGAATTCATTCGGCTGCTTCTGTCCTGTGTCACATCATGGATAAACACTAGTGTCCCAGTGCCACTGGCAGCCATGCACGCCCAAGCCATCACACTGCCTCCGCCATGTTTTACAGATGATGTGGTATGCTTTGGATCATGAGCTGTTCCATGCCTTCTCCATACTTTTTTCTTGCCATCATTCTGGTAAAGGTTTTTCTTGGTTTCATCTGTCCAAAGAATGTTTTTCCAGAACTGTGCTGGCTTTTAGATGTTTTTGAGCAAAGTCCAATCTAGCTTTTCTATTCTTGAGGCTTATGAGTGGTTTGTTGGTGGTACCTTGCAGTGCACCCTCTGTATTTACTTTCAATGCAGTCTTCTCTTTATGGTAGTCTTGGATATTGATACGCCTATTTCCTGGAGAGTGTTGTTCACTTGGTTGGCTGTTGTGAAGGGGTTTCGATCATCCGCCACTGTTGTCTTCCGTGGACGTCCAGGTCTTTTGGAGTTGCTGAGTTTACCAGTGCTTTGTTTGTTTCTCATGATGTACCAAACCCAATTGAGCATGCATTTCACTTGTTGAAGACTAAACTTCAGACAGAAAGGCCCACAAACAAAGAACAACTGAAAGCCATTGCGGTAAAGGCCCGTCAGAGCATTTAAAAGCCTCTGAAATGAAGTGATTGTGTAAAAAAAGGCTTTAGTTCTTCACATTTTTATGCAATCTTTTTGTTCAACCCACTGAATTAAGGCCTGCAGTTCAACTGCATCTGAGTTGTTTCATTTAAAAATGATTGTGGTAATGTACAGAACTAAAATTGGAAAAAAGTCGTCTCTATCTCTTTCTTATTTTCCTATATTTCTTATTTGCTTAGTTGAGCAATGGTTTTCTTATCAATATTTAGCTACACGTTTCTGTGTTGTCATAGGATGTCCTACACCAATCACCACTAGAGCTGGAGACATGTTTGATGTTGATGCCTGACAATTACTCTTTTGCTTCTTCCGCTATCCGCTGATACAGTCAGCTGATCTTGCACATATGTAAACATGAAAGTAATCTGGAAATAGTAGGAGGGAAGGCATCTGTATATCAGAACAAAAAATGCTTGTTACATACTCAGCCCTGCAGGGCAATCATTTGAGAAAGTCTTTTAAACCACAATTTTACCTACTTTTTTTTTTCTACGGAAGCAGTTTTTACAAAAAGTCTGTTTTGATGTGCTGAATGTGTGGGGGAGGAGTTAGATTGCCTTTTGACTGTAATTCTGTTTCGAATAAAGAGGTGTAATTTCAATATTTAACAAATTTTGTTTATTATTATTTATTATTTTTCTTTTGAAGGGGACAAATGTGACTTTTAGATTTGTAGTATACCTGGAAATGCTCAGTGTTCAGCACTTCTGGGTTCAAAGCCGTCACATTTCTCAACTGTGGCCAGGTGACAGGTCAAGTACAGTCTGTACTTGAACTGTTCAGGCAATGGGCATAAAAAAAGACCACAGAGAATTGTTCTCCGGCGAGTTTTTATGGTTGGCTTCAAATGTGCAATTTTCAGTCTTATATGATGTCATAGTCTTTTGATGTCATGTCACAGACGCACGTTTTTTACATCTTGACATGGTATCTGTTTACTCAATTTAATTTATTTTGTCTATTCTCAAACATTTTTAGGACCTTATTCAAAAAAAAAAACAGGGAATCAGACATTCCTTCAAACATTCGCTCATGGAAATCAATTACTTTCATTGAAACATGGACCTGGAAGATTCCCTATTTTATAGAGCCTTTAGTGTTTTATTGCGTTTCTGTGCACTAGATAAGATATTTGTAATATACTTTTTACTGAAAATTTAGGCTTTGCACTAGTTGCACTAATATAGTGAGATCTAAAACAATGCAAACCGCACCGATTTTTTTCTACAGGTTTTTTTTTCCTTTTAATATTTTTTAGGCCTTAAATGCATGTTTTAACATGTGGAAAAAAATCTCCAACAGATAAAAGGTTAGTAAGTAGCATCAGATATATACATTTTTTGAGCTTTGATACTGAAAAATGTGGGTTTGTAACATTTACAGGGCTTCCCTCTTGCAGGGATTTCCAGATTCCTCCCCTGACAATACTTTCATCTGCTTTGCTTTTACGCACGTAGCCATCTTTTTTTTAGCCTTTATTCAGAGTTCTCATTTACTTCCTTGACTTTCATCAGTGAAGCTAGGTGATCCAGCAAACCTGGAAAAAAATTCTTTAAAGTCATTTGCTATTTGCTAGCAACCATTTTGAATCCTTGACCAGATCCATTCCAGGTTTGCTGGGTCACCCAGCTTCACTGATGAGTATCCTCTCCAGCCTTGGAGAGCTTGTGATCAGGCCCATTGTCTCAAAAATGACAAAATCATTCAAGTAAGGGTACCTTGCAGTTCTTGTTCACATAACAAATCTGACACAGATCAGCCCTTACCTCAGCAATGCACCTTGTGACAAAATACCAATGTTTCAGTCTGATTACTGGGGCAGAGGAGACTGTAGAAATGCTTTGTCCTGCTTGCAGCAGGCTGATGACATTATTTAAGCCAGGCAAAAGTCACAGCTTAGGTACTGCAACAACTCAAGGAGTTAAACAGCTGGTCTGAACCACCATAAGTAACATTATTTCTAAGTGAATATTGATGAGGGGATTCCTATAGTGGAGTCAGTGTAAATGACTTGGCTATTTGATACTTCAGCAATAAAAAACAAATGTATAAGGCAGCTCCAGGCAGTGCCATGTTGTGTCCCAGGTTTTATGTTTATATTTGTACAATAGATCGTGGATAAGATGTCTTGCATGCCCTGCCACACAAAAAAACCTCAATACTTCAATGTTTGGGCTCGGGTATTGCACATCAGACAACAAATTCTGATAATATGCTGCATATTTATAAAGCAGTATATGTTTATAAAGCAGTGAAGCAGCAAAGCTCCACAGAGTTGGAGGAACTTCCTACTTGAAAACTTTTATTTATGTCCTTAATCAATCAAACTCCTATTTGTTTCATAAGCTGTTCACAAATAACTTTGTGATAAGGTATTATTTGTTATTAAACAACGCTCTAGAGCAAGGTTTCACCACGTTCTCCAGAGGTTGCTATGGGTTCCTTGAGCAATATTTTGTGCCTCTCAGGTCAGTTTAAGTGACACCAAAGATCTTTTGGGATATCTGTAAGGATGACCTTGTTTTTACTGACCAGCAATGTAAGAGACATTCTTCCTACTGATCACCACACTAATGTACTGCAAACTGTGGATTCAATCATTATAGCAGGGGTTATCTGAAGACCTGAAAGATATTTCAAAGTTTCCCTGTTGTTAAAGAGGCTGCAAAAAGGCTGCTCTAGGGTATTCCACCTGCAAACACCTTCAGCTCCATTTTTATTTTAGGGATTGTAGTGATCACTTGTGAAAATCAAATATAGACAATTATTTGCTCTCACAGAGCCTCTGTTGTTTAGTTTTCTGTTAGTGTATGTCAGAACATAAAACAAAAAAAAAAAAAACAAAGGGAAAAAAAAAAAAATATATATATATATATATATACACAAATTAATACAAATCTGTAATATATGCACATTTTCCCATGTTATGTATCTTGTATCATATGTATCTTGTTAAGACCTCTACAAGTACAGAAAAATATATGTTAAGGTGCTAGAAATGTACTCAGCTCCTAATTCATGTTTTGGGCTAATATTTTTGTGGACTTTGAAGTGTCAGCCTTACCGAGCTGGGATTTGCTGAGCTAGAAGCTTGCGGTGTGTGAGGTCAGGTATTTTACAAGGGCGTTACTGTCACATTTCAGATGACCTCTTACCTTTAAACCTTCCAGCTGAAAAATACATTCTTTTAAAAAAGACTTTTCATAAATGTGCATAACCTGATTGCCCAGAACTACAGCAATGTACATTTTATGTTAGCTCACACGTTATCAAGGTAAAAAGATTAATGCAGTTTCTCTGTTGTACGTTTTTCATACCACTTAGACTGCCAAGGAAAAATAAGCGAGTCATATCCTAAAAACCTCGTTTACCAGATGCCAAGTGAAGGATACAAATCACTGAATTGTCCTTAAATAGCCTCCTTTGGATTTTTATCAGTTGAGTGAGCTATTATACTCAAAATCATGGAAAGAGGTATCAAATGGGGGAAATCATCTTATTAATGTCAATATATTTATATATAGATTTTGCCATTTTCCAATAACATCATATGCAGTATCCTGCAATTTGAAGTGAACTCGTACTGCACAGGCTCATGACTGGGTGATTTGTCTTCCTCCAAATGTAAAAAAAATAGAAAAGTGCTCAGCTCACTGCGTAAGATTGAGCACTTTTTGCTTTACATTACAGGAAAGGCAATTGATGACGCATGCATGATCTCAGACATGGTTAGGGAACAGGTGTTAAACTGGTTATTAGGCATTTGGGAGAGTTCAGACCTATTACATTGGCCTGCATAGGCACTGACTTGTGTAATACTCCTAAGCAGGGTATTGCAACATATTTTTATTGAGTTGTCTTGAACATAAAAATCATGGTTGTTTCTTAATGTCTTTGCTTCAAGAACTCAAGTTAAAATGTAATTGGATCCTTATTGCTGTGTAATGTAATTGACCTTTAGACCAAGCTCTTGGTTTGTGTTTTAACAGAGATGTCCTTAACTTAGATGAGGAATTTTTCTAATAGGGATGTTTTCTATCTGTAAGATTTGAATTATAAAGCAAATCCTTACCTTCTCTGTTTTAAAGCAAAACTAAACTCTAAAATTAGGCCTTCCTAAAATCATTGTATCAGCCAGAAAAGAAAATTTGTGGGAGTAGTAAACGCTTCATATATTTTATCCAGATTCCACTTATCTTTGGGTCCGAACCCTGTGACCTGGAGATGTGGAGACATTGTAGTACGGTGCAGTCACAGTGTATAAGGCCTGCTGGTGTAGTTGCCAGAATACAAAGATGTTGTAGGTCATGTGACCAGATGTTGGCTTTTACTCATGTGACCCTAACCAGAGCACGCGGCATCTGCTTGTTACAGAGCTAAACAATATGAACAGGTTCCTACTACTACCCTCCATTCATGGAGATCTGCCTTACTGCAAAGCTCCAGTTTAAATGGAAGACTGGTGGAACTCCCAGAATAATTTTCTGGTCTGATGCTGCCATAGCATAACCTTTGGTTTAATTATTTGTGGATGCCCTGGTTGTTTCTTTAGAAATGTACCATGAAGGCCCATTATCTGTTTTTGTTTTTGCAATTTCCAAACTGAAGTTTTTCAAGTGACTTTTTCAAAATTTGAGGGTGAATCCTTTTAAAGCCGAGAGAATATACATCAGTAGTACATCCTATTTTAAATATCGGCCAGCCATCCAAGGCCAATAATACTTAGAGCTGACAGGAATGTTAGATTGAACTGCAACCTCACAATAAATAGATTTTTATGTACAACACGTGTCATTTCTTTGGCCTGTATTTTGTAGCCACTGTGATGCCTGCAAAAAACTGAACTTTGTCACATGATGGTTAAATAATTTACTCACTGTACTCTGTGATCGCCTAACCCTGCCCATAAACATTCAGAGAACACAAACTAAATACATAAACTTACAGTACACGGTTATTGTTCAGCCAGAGTTCACTTGCTCCTTCTTGACTCATGCATTTTTTTCACATGTGAGGCATGAAACTTTATCATCACAGACCATACACGTTAGGATGAACTCCCAATACAGAAAAAAAACTGTTGAAATTCCAGAAACATAGATTTCTTCTACCTGTTTGAGCTGACAGCATAGTAAGCTCTGGCACCAGCGGTGACATTTGCCAATTCATTTGCAATCCAAGGCAATGGGGAAGATTGTGTGACTGATTTATACCAGTTATAGCTTGGCACTGTGGCTGACCTAACCCTGACTTTGACCGTCCATCTTAGGGTAAAAAGTAAGCCCCCTCCTACCCCCATGCAACCCATTCCACATGGTATTTTCTTATACATACTCGCATAAATCTATCTTCAGATTCCTTGACAATATTGTTTCCTCTGCAGGAGAGCTCTAATCCAGCACTGCTTTCTGCCTGTACCAGTTGAACCCCTAATGTCTTGCTGCACTGATGTCATTGCTTGTCAGGATTCCCAAAAGCCTCCAATGCTGGATAGCCAATAGCAAGTGTCCATGTCAAAGGTGGGGAAAGGCTTGTGACAAATGGCTTTACAGGAATTCAGGAGCAAGAGCCCCGAATACATAGTTAACCTTTGGCAAAGACCTTGCCAAATATGTAACTTGATAAATGTTTTCTGTGGTGTCAACGCTGTATACTTTCTATTGGATTACAAAAGACACAGTCCCCCCCTTCATTTCCCTAATCCTCCCTTGTTTCGAACTAGTTGGGACTACAAATGGCTCACTGGATTTCTAGCAGAATTGGCTTCATTTTTCAGCATATTTACTAAAACATTATCATACATTTAGCAGACTTTCTGAGAGTTTGGGTTTAAATACACTTTAAGTATGTCAGCTTTACATCTTGGTTATTCCTTGCTGATTACTTGTGTCACCGCATACTTATCAGACAGGTGCTGTTATGAAGTAAACAATAGACTGCAGCTTTTAAAATCACACTGTGGCTGAACTTAAGCTACGTACACACTTCCAATAATTATCGTTGGTAAACGAACGACGAACGATCCTGCACGATATCAGCGAACGATCGTATAGCACCGATCCTGTACATGCAGATAACGACACGATCGTTCGCAGATATTGTACACACAATAGATGCGATCGTTTGAGCGATACAGGAAGTGACGTGCACGACAGGAAGTGAACGAACGTTCGTTCATCACGCATGCTCAGACCATGGACGATCAATGAACGACCGTACACACGATAGATGGTAAATGATCGTCGTCCAATCCGATCCGCCGGTCCGGTCGTTCATTTCCAGCGACTATTCTCGTTCGTCGCCGTCGTTGGTTACTTTTTTTACGAACGATTTTTGACCAATCCATCGTTCGTCGTTCGTTCGTCGTTCATTTCCAACGATAAAAATTGGAAGTGTGTACGCAGCTTAACACTGACTTTTACTCTGCTTGTTCTCCTCCTAACCATAATTTGTGCACTTTGCCTAGCCTTCAATGTCAGGAGAAACAGATATTGCCTATTGCATATTAGTTCTTCTTATCTTCCTTGACCGTTTTAGCTTCTTCCTGTTTACATTCACTGCAACTCAGTGTGACATAAATATCATTCCTCTGAACTGGCTTCTATTAGTGACCCATGCTCATGCAATGTGTTGGCATAGCTGCTTGTAGTTCTAAACTAAGTTCTAAAGAAGGTAGCAATGCAAGAATATCATTTACAATATCATAACAGGAAGTGTTTGAACAAGGACATTCATGGTAGGACTATAAGGCTATGTACATAGGTCAGATGATTCTGGCCCGATGCGAACGATCGGGTTCGTCTCTGGTGAGAATCTGACATGTGTAGAAAGGTTGCCAGATGTCATTCATAGATCTGTCCTGATCCATGAACAATCGACCGTAAACAACCACTGTACAAGTCAATGATGAAGTTCACAGAGGGTTGCCGCTCAATTATTCTGCGCCCTCTCCTCTCCATACAACAGAATGGCTCCGTGTGTACAGCGCTTTTGCTTTCACTCTGTGATCGTTTCCAGCGACAATTCTATTTTAATGCAACATTTTTATTTAATATATTATAGTTTGATTCTGCTGAAAGGTGCTGTATGTAATGTAAAAAAATAGTCTAAAAATCCAAACCAACTATAGTCTGGATATAATAATAAAAAAACAAACAAAAAACGTACAATGGGACTGTCATCTAAACTAACCAATCTTGTTTCATCTTTAAACTTCTTTGCCAAGAAATGACAGTAACAGGTAGGCTGCAATGGGCCTTCTCACCACAGTTCTCTTTGCTGTTTTTATATTTGTAAATAGGTATCCAAATATTTTTTGGAATGAATGATCTGATAGGGCTGTGTTGTTTCATTTTGTTCTAAAGGAAGCCCCCCTCCTATATTCCTCTAAAAAAAGAGAGAGGAATTTCTCTTGCTGGTCTTTGTTGGACAGTTATATAATCAAACAAGAGTTTTACATTAGCCTCTGCTCACAGCTTTTTCCTTGCCGTGATATAAATGTCACATGATGACACGGTTCTGTCCCAGCAGACTTTGTGACTTAATGCTGTAAAATGAAGAATGTCAGCAATTTTAAAACCACTAATTGTGTATGTGCAAATCACGTTATATACTTTATAATCACCAGAAGAACTCCTTTATTATTATCACCTATGTACTATAATGGACACAATTTAATTTATACTTTACTAATCATATAATTAAGATTGTAATGATTAACAAGAACTTGCACATGTTCTTTATTTGTTATCATTTCTTCTACTATAATCTTACATTCCTCACCCAGTGCATCCAGACGTATGAGGTCAGCCCTGATTGTTATTAACACGGGGTTGAGCTTGTGTTTCCTAGACTTAGGCCCAAAACTGTCCTGTTCCAGTTTTAAATGCAAGAACATATCGTACATATCTAAAGATTGTTGGATTCTATTCTAACTTCTCCCCCAGTTTTCTATTGTGTGCCTTTATCTCTGTATTATTCAGTAGATTCATACAAATTTATCACCAGCCTAAAATAGGAGCTTGTCCCCCACCTATGACATGAACACTTGCTATTGGCTGTTTAGCATTAGGGGCCTATGGGAATCCTGATGAGCAGTGACATCAGCGGGACATTAGAGGATCCACTGGTGCAGGCAGAAAAGCAGTGCTGGAATATTTACTAACATTACCCAGGATTTGTTCCTTGAAGTTCCATGTCTCCTAATTCTAGCCTGGGAATACCGGGCCTCTGGACCAAATCAGTATTTTCACATGGATAATCTGAGGCTTATTTCTGATATTTGTATATCTAAGTAAATATTTGCAATTGGTTTAAAAGGGTAAATAAAGAATGTTTAAAAATTGGATGAGTCATTCCTGTAAAGTCAGAAGTGATTATATTTATAGATTGACTGTAATCATTTTTGGGAACTGTGTTTTATATCAGTGATGTATAATTTGATGAGAGTTTTGGCAGTTGTGAACTGATCACATGTGGCTTGTGTGTTTTTTCTTGTCTTTTATTCTACGAATAGTAAATAACCTTCATGCTCTTTAAATGTTGTTAAGATGATATTGCAGACGTGGCAGTGGTAATATGGGGGATGTGACTGTGCTGTAGCTGTATGTTCAATCATCTGATCATGGTTTCTTAGGATAGTCCTAGTTGATGTTTATATAGGCATCATGGAAACATGCAAAAAATGATCGATTTTGGGTTGTTTTCTTTCTGTGTTAGAATAATGATTTTACTTATGAAAAAAAAATGTTTGTTTAATGGACATCTAAATTCAACAGAACAACTGGCAGGCTCAATAAGTGATTAAAACTTTGTTAAAGTGACCATTGCGACAACACAAACTGCTATAGAAATCCTTATAACTGATGGCAGCAGGTGTCATTGTTTTTGCCTGTAGTTCTATATGAATTTTTTTAGGCCTTCAAAAACATCTACTAGATTGTAAGCTCTTTGGGGCAGGGTCCTCTCCTCCTGTATCACTGTCTGTATTAGTCTGTCATTTGCCATCCCTATTTAATGTACAGCGCTGCGTAATATGTTGGCGCTATATAAATCTTGTTTATTAATAATAATAATAATAATAATTGTGGTAAAATTCTTATAAGCCATTTGCAATTCTTCTAAGAAGTGTATATAAATCTGTAATTGGCATAAAAGCCAGGATACACACATCAATCAATGAGACTCACCCACATTCTTCTAGTATTAAGCTAAAGCTTTCCTTCAGTTTATTGTTGCACCATCCTGAGTGTTCATTTATTGGATTATTAACAATGGTTTTGTTTATAGAAAGAAGAGATGCTAATGGATGTACAATGATGGGTGCTATGGGAAATCAATTCCTTATGATGATTGTTATCGCTCCTGCATTCTGTAATCCTGTAGTCTTTTTTTCTCCATATAAAGGGGTCAAAAGCTTTCCTTCCACTAGAACTCCAACTAAAACTTTATTTTTAAATGAGTGGAAAAGTTTTTTTCTGTTAGATTTTTTTTTTGCTTTTTCTGTCACAGTTCTAGAGATAATGCAAATTTTTGTTGCCATGCTAGGAAGGGACGGAGATGGGGAAACGTTGGTCTGGGTAAGTAGGCTCAGAAACCAGGACCAAGAAGGAGCTAACACATTTACAAATATGATAGGGCCTATTCACACCAACCCTGTGGTCTTCGACATACAGATACAGTTTAAACAAAATACAGTCATCCAAATGTGGAGCAGCAAGCATGAAGTTTCTTTCTAGCAGTTACAGCAGAATACTTGTTTCCCTTTAGGTGAGGTAAATCCTCTGTCACCTTCTGCTGCAAATGCAAGTATCTAAGCACCATAAACTTCTAGCGTTCTATTATAGAGTTCCCTGGTGTTCACTTGCTCGGGAACGCTGGCAGGTAATTACTTTTGGTTGCTGTGACAATTGTTGCTTGCAGCCAATAGAAATTCTCCAGCTGCCAGAGCATCTGCTAGAGTTAAGCGCAACAACTGTGGGAGGCTTAAATAATGAATCTAGGATATAATGATACTTCAGCAGTGTTTTGGCCATGTTTACATTTTATTAGCTTATTATTTTAACAAAAAGAATGCTTTATTCCAGTTATGGTAAGTTAATGCTGCATGCATAGAATGTATAGTTTTTGGCCAAACACATTATAGCTGCAAATACCCAATGTCATTTCTCGTGTGGGAAGGAATGCATTGCAGCGTGTGTCAGTGCCGTCCATAGCTCAGTCCCTGACTTAAAACATGCATGGAACAAATCCGGAAATTTGTTCCAAGCCATTAATAAAGCTCAAGAATAGACAATTTGTTTTTGAGAGTGATTTACTAAAGGTATTGAGAATATTTATTAGACATTATTATTAATGATCCCTCATTTCTGTTTTTCTATTAAATCTGCACATGATTGGGTAATAAAAGTGAACATGTTTTTTGAGTTGGAATTATTTACTCCTTTAGTCAAATAACCGCTTTGTCTCTTGTTACGTTTTAACTTTGACATTAGTGATGCAATATCAGCTGTGTATATTAGAGGGGATAAAAAATTCCAAACTTTTCAAAACATTTTTTTCCAGCCAACTTAAACAATTATCATTTTTCTCAGAATCCCGATCACTATTTAATTAAAATAAAAACAAAAAGTTCAATTACACATTTACACACTTGGCCATTCTACAATCCTCCTACACAATGGACCTGATTTATTACAGCTCTCCAAGGCTGGAGAGGATACATTTTCATCAATGAAGCTGGGTGATCCAGCAAACCCGGAATGGATCTGGTCCAGAATTGAAAACATTTGCTAACAAATAGCAAATGACTTTTAAGAAATATGTTCCAGGTTTGCTGGATCACCCAGCTTTCACTGATAAAAGAGCTTTAATAAATTATCAGGCCCACTGCCTCCATGAATATTTTCACTCCCCTTCTTGTAACTTGCAAGCCAAAACATCATTTTCACTTCTGCTTTTTATAAGTCCCTACAGTTATTTTGAGAGTGTGCTTTGTCTGCATAAATTTTTTTTCTTTTTCACAAACTGCCTGATGTAAAAACAATAATCCTTGAGAGATAATACTTTTTTTGTCGCAATATATTTACAGGTTTTTGGGATGTCATATTTTTTTTCTATTTTACAGAATACAGTACAGTTTGTGGTTTCTCACATATCAACAAGCATTTTAATCTGAAATTTGAATTGAAGCAGAACTATACCCACACAGATCACCTTTCTGTGTTCCAATGCAGGGCGTTGCCGCCATCTTTTTGTCTTCCTAGTGACAAACTTCGGCCATCTTGATTGGCTGTGCCAGAACAACGTCTGTGGGGAAATTCATTTGTCTCTGATACAAGAGAAGATGGGATTGATGGGTTGCCCTGGCAACCGTCACTGAGCTGAACGTGTGCCGCCATGCTTTTTTACTTTTCCCCAGTGCGATCAGGCAATTAAGATGTATTTTTGCAGAAGGGACATCACCTGTCACTTTCTTCAGTAATCACCTGCCTGATCCTGTATTTTGTAAAGTTCCACTTTAAACCACTAGAAATGTTAGGGGCCCCTGGAAGTGTTTGTCATAATCTGCAAGTATGCACAGATTATTTTCACATTATGGCACATTTAGCTGCCAAAAAGAACCATTCAGCACTGCAGTCCCTGTGCTCCTCCTAATTGATGGTACTTTATCTAGTCTTTGGACATCTTTATTGCCAGGTTGGAATGGTATGAAACTTCAGTGCATGTACAATGAGCTGTGCACGCATGACTTGGCTTACCTTGTCAGTATGAATGCTGGCAGCTGGGCAGGAAGGTTTTTGAGAGAACATACCTGCAGTCTGTTATGGGTCTTGAAATCCCGAGGTTTTGTAGAGCTTTTGGTGTAATAAAGCTTCCATTCCCGTGTCCACATCTTACCTTTTAACCAGACTTCATTTTTGGTCTCCGCTGTTCACAGGCCTTTACATATGCAAGCTGATCGATGCTAAGGGCTTTTCTTCTCTTTCAGTTGTGGGGACCTGCTTGGTGAGAAGGTGGATTACCAACAGAATGCTGCTTGTTTGTCAGTAGCTAACGTCAGTTTTCCAATTTTTTACTAGAGAAAAATTAGTGTCTATGTTGTAGAAATAGTCAAATGGGAACCTTTAAGTAGTTTAGTAGTCTTTGTGTAGTTTATTAAAACACAACTGAACAGGGCTGACACCACTCTTTCCTACAGATCAGCAGGTATCTTATATGTGTTTTAAAGGGTTTGTAGAGCGATAGAGCATAGAGGGATGTTATTATTTCACAGAGACGTATTACATATGATTTTATATTTTTTACCCTAACACTTTCAAAATGACTGGCTTGTGAATATGTCCCTGACCTAAATATTTAAATTTTTTTCTGAATATGGCTTTAAATGACTTTCATCCCCAGTATGGGCTTTGGATAAATTTGCAATATACAATATATATTGTGATGTATAATAATACAGGGTAGCAATGCACCTGTCTCCTAAGGGTCCACAGTACATAATAATGATAATATCTAAGTGACCGATAAGCTGGCAACAGTATCACAATTTTTTCTGTATATCATAAATCCGAGACAGCTGATTGCTGCAAGGTTTTTGTCTGGCCTTCTTCCAAGCTTGCACGTTTCCATGTCAGACAAAGGGGCGAGCTGGATCACACAACATTTTGCCTCCAGCTAATATGTTCTGTGCTAACCTACTGAATGTCAAGAACAAAGCAGAAAACTAACATGATATGCTTGTTCCTGGCTATTTAGTTGGAGACCGCTTTTTATTTGATGCATTTAGTCCTTACCTGGTTTGTGAATGGGAAATCAGTTATAAATAACTACTCACATTGAGGATATGATAATATATGCATTTCTACTTTCCACTAAAGCCATAGAAAACGTAAACCTCGTGCAGGCTGACAACTTTTGATTGATGCTTAAGATATTTTTATATTTATTTGCATAAACAGTACAAATGTATTCATTGTAAATGATACAAGCTTTAGAAAATAATTGCATATGCAAAATACAGAAAGTTTTAGGATTTTACTTTGGTCATTTATGTGGGAGGTTGAATAGAGATACCGCATAGTTTCTTTACAAGAAAAACATGTTTGACCAGAAGTCGCATTGACCGGTTTTTATCCATGAGATAATAGCATTTGTATAAAGGTTAAAGAGTCACTACAGCAAGTTACATTGGTTTCATATGTAAACAAGGCCTTGCTAATATAACAGGTGTATAATGGCTGTGATTACTTATAATTTACAGATATGTATTCTACCTATTGGGTAATGGTCATTAGATGTCCGACATAAGAACAATGATCTGCCTTTATTTTACTTTTAGTTGCTTAATAATGCAAAAAGCATAACAAGGCATCAGCTTGATACATATTGCATAAAACAGGGCTGAGAATTTGACAAGTAGAATGTGAAATATGTTAGAACTGTTGCTGACTATACAGTTAGGTCCATAAATATTTGGACAGGGACAAGTTTTTTGTAATTTTGGTTCTGTACATTACCACAATTCATTTAAATGAAACAACTCAGATGCAGTTGACCTGCAGACTTTCAGCCTTAAATCAGTGGGTTGAACAAAAAGATTGCATAAAATTGTGAGGAACTAAAGCCTTTTTTAACACAATCACTTCATTTCAGGGGCTCAAAAGTAAATGGGCATATTAAACAGCTGAAAATAAAATGTTCATTTCTAATACTTGGTTGAAAACCCTTTGGTTTGACTGACTTGGCCATTCAAGAATATTCCACTTCTTTGCTTTATTAAACTCCTGGGTTGCTTTGGCTGTATGTTTTGGGTCATTGTCCATCTGTATTATGTAATGCCTCACAATAAATGTGACTGCATTTAGCTGGATTTGAGCAGACAGAGTATGCCTCTGAACACCTCAGAATTCATTCGGCTGCTTCTGTCCTGTGTATCATTCTGGTAAAGGGTGATCTTGGTTTCATCTGTCCAAAGAATGTTTTTCCAGAATTGTGCTGGCTTTTTTAGATGTTTTTTTTGTTGTTTAGCAAAGTCCAATCTAGCCTTTCTATTCTTGAGGCTTATGAGTGGTTGTGAGTGCTTCTGGGTGGTTTGCACCTTGCAGTGCACCCTCTGTATTTACTTTCATGCAGTCTTCTCTTTATGGTACACTTGGATATCGATATGCCTTTTTCCTGGAGAGTGTTGTTCACTTGGTTGGCTGTTGTGAAGGGGTTTCTCTTCACCATGGAAATTATTCTGCGATCATCCACCACTGTTGTCTTCCGTGGACGTCCAGGTCTTTTGGGGTTGCTGAGTTCACCAGTGCTTTGTTTCTTTCTCATGATGTACCAAACTGTAGATTTTGACACTCCTACTATTGTAACATCTTCTAGGAGGGTTTTTTTCTGTTTTGCAGCTTAAGGATGGCTTGTTTTTACCTACATGGAGAGCTCCTTTGACC